>NW_005187409.1:154436-160899 GCF_000239375.1 Pundamilia nyererei
TATGTGTGTGTGTGTGTGTGTATGTGTGTATATATATGTGTGTGTGTGTGTGTGTGTGTGATGCAGGTACAGAACTATCACACCCTTCATATTTCAAACCCTCAGTTTTTATGAGCTCTCTTTGAGTCATGTAAACCAGTTGGACCCAATCATTTAAATGCTTCACATAAATTCAACTAGTTATGCTGTTTTATTAGCCACTCGTGGTATGTATGAAAGTTAAATCGGTGTCTAATTCAATCAAACATCACGCAGAATGATTTATTATACTTTTACTGACCTTTTTAAACTGGTAAACGTTTTTCTCAATCTTGTGCAAGAAAATTTATGGGTAAATAAAATACCTCGTGCGATTAATCTTTACCTGTTCGCCTATCAGACTCCTGCAGTTTAATATTAGTAGTGATATTTAACTGTCCTTTAAGTTTCTGTTATTTTTTTGTGGCTTTTTTAAGTGGAAGTAGTGGAATATGCAATATATGCTTTAGAGTGTTTTTGACTGCAAGTGTGATAGTGGAAGTTTTGACCAATGGTGGCACTAGTGAGCATTTTTTGAATTTGCAGCCATAAGCACAGGGGCGATGTAGAGGTGGGGTCCTCCAAAAAAGAATATCTGATGGCCTAAAAACAAAGCAGTCAAGAAGCAGAATGCAAAAAGGTTTCACAAAAGTTGTTAGGAGTAAAAAGCCATGTGTAATGCTCAGATGTGGGTACCCCAGGTTTCTCCCACAGCCCAAAGACATACTTGTTTGGGTAATTCGCGATTCCAAATTGGCCGTAGGTGTAAATGCGAGCGTAAATGGCGATCTTTCCAGAGTGTTCCCCAACTCTCACCCCATGACAGGTGGAATGGGCTCGACTCCCACTGGGACCCTGAATTGGATAAGCAGAAGTAAACTGATGGTAGATGGACAAATAAGTTAGCAGATCAGTACACATGATCAGCCAACACAGGCGTACAGTACAAAGCTTAATTTTACTTGAGAGAGTTTAATTTAATAACAAACCTTTGCTGTACTTAACAAAGAATAACATATATGAAAATGTTGTTGAGGGGTTTGAGTAAAATGATGTTGTGCATATGCAGAGGATGCCAGAAACCTATAAGAACAGCACTGCTCTTCTGGCATTTTAAGGGTAAAGTAACAGTTGAGGCTAGCAAAACCCTATTAAATGTCAGTACTGCAGAGTAGTCTTGGGATGTTTTTAAAGTTAGTGGTGCATGGAGAACAATTTGCCCAGACAGTTGTAAGTCATTTCATTAGGATCTGGACTCGGTTTGATATTTCTTGCCCTCACTATACAGTCTGAATCGATTCATGGTCAGTGAGGGTAAGCTGAGGCAAATCCTTTTAACAGGGTCTTAAAGCCATAGCGTGAGGTAATGTTGGAAGTGATAGGTTCTCCCCTGGGGTTGATTAGGCTCAGTCCTGTAACTTTCACTTAATGGGATATGACCCCTCAGAGCCCCAAGTCTCTGAAAACACACGCATGCCTGGCCATTATTACCACACACAGATACATAGACACGCACTCACAGTTCACACATTCGGCCCTCATGCTCCCCAACACACGACTGGTGTTTGGTTTAAAGCGAGGCCGTCGCCAATTAACTGTGTTATGCCAAGCTTATTCTCTGGCTGTTTCTCGCTGGATAAACTGTTCCAATTGGTCCCCAGCAGCCGGCTGAGGCAAACAGTAAGTAGGTGTCTCTGTTATCACAGCGTGGTTTTAAAAAGGCCTGAGAGGATTAGACAGTGTAGTGTAGGATTTCAGGCTGGTTAGCCAACACAGACCTTTTAGGTGATTGTTTTGCCTTGGCAGCATGTGTCGGTGAACTCCAACAATCAAGGAATCCCTCCTTGAATTATCACATTGTTCACATTTGGGTACAGTGACAATAACCATACAGTGTCTCTTGAAGGTACTTGCCCAGTAACCTTTGTGGTCTGGTGTGTATTCTCATTGGCAAAGTGATGGTTTAAAAGAGGAAAAAACTTTGCTTGGGGTGGTTGAAGTTACCAAAGTTGTTTTGAAGGAGATCTGGTACTTAACAGTATCATGTTAAACCAGCTAAAGTCACATATTATAATGTGTGACAATTATCAGGCAAAACTTACTATTATGGGACAAAAAAGCAATCAAACTGACCTAATGTCTTGCAATATGTGACTACACTGTGCTAATAACTTAAGCTGTTGCAAATGAAGCCAGACCGTATATGAAAGATGGAGGTAGCTTGTGGGTCTGTTAAATTGAAAACCTTAAATCTGCATTCTTTGCAAAGGCGAACAGGGGATGACGACGAGATGCACTAATTGTAATTTTCTTGGCTCATTATAATTTCTGGTTCTGATTTTCTTTCAAAGGATGGTAACTGACAGCATATACAGACAAAAATTAACTAATAAAAAATTATAATAAAAGCAATTATTCATTTTTCCCTAAACTTTAGCAAGTTACAGGATCTTTTTTCACTTAAACAAGTGAATACAAACCACGTTTACTGGCACTTAACCTGCAACCACCAGCAGACATAATTTACCTTACCAAAGATGCAATAGAGTTGTACAACAAAACAAATGTCAGCTGCTTACATCATTTTTCAGTATGTTTATATAATCACCAGATAACAGGACATTGACCCTGAAAATCAGCCAGTACAAGCCCCTGGCTGGTTGATCATTGTCTTTCTATTTTTAAAAAGACTTGCAGTTGTATAGAATTCAGTGGCAGAAAGTCTTTAGATCATCTTGCTGTATTACTACAAAATATACTTTTCTTATAAATTAGCTCCACTGTTATAAGTAAGAAGGGGGTTATGCCTTTAGGTAGATGAGCATATTATTTCTTCCTTCAAAAGTTGCACAAATTATGTTTACATGATTATTGGTATCATGCTTTTGAGTCTTTTACTGAATTTGATCTTGTTCGGTTGTTATTGGAGCAGTGTGTACAAAATGCTCTGCTACAGCAGGTTGCTGTGTTTTCTTCAACATGACTTCACAACATTTTCACAATACACCTATTTGTGCTTTATTACTGACTCAAAGGGTACTTATAATTCAATGCAGAAAGAACCACCAGACACTGCTACAGCAAGCCATTATTCAATAGCCAACTGCCACGATGATCTGCTGGATAAGCTTCGAGATCTCACCCTGGCTCCAGTCCCAGCCATGGGGATGTTGTAAGAAGTGTATGTGAAAGTGCAAGTGTGCCAGTAGAGCTGCGGTCTGTGCTAAAAACAAACTCTAGTTTTAAGTCACTCAAAGCAGTAAAGACGATATTGATTCATCACTAATGGCTTTTCAGTTTCTTCGTTTCATTGGCAGTTAATGTGTGATTGTCCTTTCAGGGAAGGTGACAGAGCAAATGGTACTCCTTTAAAAGCATTCTCTGGGCAGATCCATCCAAACAAAATCCAACCTCCTTACTAATTTCAAGTTTTTAAGTGACATAAAAAACCCCGCCAAGCCTGTCTGGTTTCAGGATGATCAGGTCTGCCAGTGAGTGGATTCTTTCCATGAAGGAGGAAAGCTGACATCCACATAGACACTAAATTGTGGAGGGGAACATCCATATTTTCTTCTCATTTGGTTGTGTTCCCATTTAATAGGTCACTGCAATAACAAACCAATTATTTACGGTAAAAGCCTAATTTATCCCCCAGATATTAATCTCTAACTGTTGTCTTGTAATTCACCCCAATGACAGGCAGACCTTTTAAATAAACACTGATGGTGACCACAGCGAGGGAGAGCCATCGCTCTTGACGAGTAATGATCCACTCGCTATCTCTATGCTCTCGGAGGCCTAAACAGTTTATTTCGTGTTTGCAGTCACTTCCTCGGGGTTGTTAAGCTGATGTACAGTTTGACAGAAACAGAGGTAAACCAGATCATTGGAGAAAGATTCTTTTGACCTGATAAGTAGAAATGGGTACATTAGGGAGAAAAATGGAGCAAAACACTAAAACTGTGGGATTAGTCTTGTATTCAGTCTACACAGACAGATGCTGAAAAATTATTTTGTGTGGGAAAGTGGGTCCTTTACCCTACAGTATTATTTTGTGACTTAAAGGAGCCATGAACCACTACTACCATATACAGAATTTAGGGTTACCTCGTTTGCTTATCTATCATAATGTATATTATGTTAATATTACCACATAGATGTTCCTTTTTTAATCATACAACCCTTTAAAAAAAGAAAACACTGGGTTCTGTGTAATCAAAGGAGCTTGCAAAGAAAGGGTTCTGTGACTGGGTTCTGTGTAATATAAATATGCAATGCAATCATTTTCATATTAGATTTTTTTCTTTAAACATTAAGAGACTGGGATCTTCATGTCCCCACTGAAAACACAAATATTTTCAATAATGGAAACTACTGAAAACCATTGTCAGTGAACACAGGCTACACTACACATATCTACATCCACATATCCTCATAGGCAAGTCATTTAAGATGGAGAGAAATTGGTCAAAATGTTTTATTATTTATTATTTTATTATTTCGTTCAAAATCATTGACACTGTGTCCCAAACGCTAAAGAGGAGAAGGCTAGTCATACTTGTTGTCTGACCATGTTGGTAGGGAGGAGCAGAGTGTACTTCAACATGTGAAATCTCCAGAGGTGTCTACTTCTAAGCAAACTATTTTGAGTCAGAGTTTTCAGAGTCACGAAGGTGGCTGTCTTTTAAATCACCATACTAACTGATGCTAAACACATAACTTGGCCCACAGCAGCTTATGTTAAGTCTCTTGTAGTGCCCCACTGTGACATAGATACTCTGAAGTATTTATTTATGCAACCTACTGAGATGTAACCACAAACTGTTGTGGTGCATTCAGTTTGTGATGCAGAAAAAATGCAGAAATTCTTTTAAGTTTGGCCGTAGTCTGCTTTACGTCTCGATTACATTACTATTACATCCAAGTTTTTTACTGTTATATTTTTTAAAAATTCTTTATAAATCTATGTCACTTGTTGTTCTGATAATAGCTGAGATTGGAGTAAGTAGTGCTCAGTTGATTGATTTTATGCAGAAGAAGAAATGATGCATCATACACCCCTCTTTATGTGAGCGGACACAGAACACGAACCAGAAAGAGTAATATCCAAGATTGGTAACCAGAGTGATTATACTGAGGAGCTTTGTATTCTACCAGAATCCAGGGAAGGTGTTGCTTATTTCAGCATGGTGATGTCGAACCACAATCTGTACATATTCCATAGCAGGGGTGGCCAACTCCAGGCCTCGAGAGTGGGTGTCCCGCAGGTTTTAGATGTGTCCTTGATCTATCACAGCTGATTTAAATGGCTAAATTGCACAATTGTTCTTGGGGGAGACCTCAACCTGGGACTAAATGAAGAAATGGATCGGCTCAATACAGCAGGAACTCAGTGTAACTGGCAGTCCACAAATATAACCAAACAGTATATGAGCGACTTTGATCTTTGCGATGCATGGCGCTCCCTTCACCCCAACAGTAAGGAATATTCTTTCTTCTCACATGTCCATCACTCTTACTCTCGTCTGGATTATTTTCTGGTCAGCAGCTCACTGCTGAGTAACATTACAGACACTGAGATTCATCCTATAGCTGTCAGCGATCCTGCTCCTGTATCTTTAACACGAATACAGATGAATAATACTACACCAAGAAAAAGCTGGAGATTTAATACATCACTGCTCAAAGACGAAGAGTTTATCAAATACTTTAAAAAAGAATGGACTCCATATTTAGGCTTTAATGACATTCCTGGTACATCAGCATCTGTCCTCTGGGAAGCAGGGAAAGTCGTGATGAGAGGTAAAATAATCTCTTTCTCATCACATAAGAAGAAAGAAGAAAACAAAAAAATTCAGGAACTAGAGAAAAACATCAAATCCTTAGAAAAAGCCTATGTGTCACACCAAGATCAAGAAATATTAAACAAAATACACAAGACAAAACTAGAATTAAATGAAATTATTAATAAAAAGACTAAATTCTTAGTACAAAGACTTCGCCTGCAAAATTATGAACACGGTAACAAATCCGGACAATTTCTTGCTAACCAGTTAAAAATCAATAAAGAAAAAACAACTATATGTGCTGTTAAAGATTTATCTGGGAATACAATATATGATCCTAAAAAAATAAACACAATTTTTTGGGATTTCTATGAAACTTTATATACACCACAAATAAACCCATCTAAAAACGAAATTGATCAATTTCTCGACAACATAACTCTTCCAAAATTATTAGACACCCAAGCAATGGCACTGGATTCACCACTGACGCCAGGTGAACTCCAGGAAGCTTTGATAAGTATGCCCAATAATCAAAGGAGCTTGCAAAGAAAAGCGTCTGGACTTCTTTAAGTTACTTGAAGACGTTTCACCTCTCATCAGAGAAGCTTCTTCAGTTCTAAGGTCAAACGGTGGAGAGTCCCAGATATAAACCTAGT
>NW_005187409.1:162454-214915 GCF_000239375.1 Pundamilia nyererei
TTTTTTTTTTTGGGTTGTATGGAAGCCCCAAACGCAATTTCATTGTTCTTGACAATGACAATAAATAAATAAATTAAAAAAAAAAAATATTGACCCAGGGTGAGATCTAAAACCTGCAGGACACCGGACCTCGAGGAGTTGCCCACCCCTGGTAGAGAGTAATAAAAGGGTACAGGTGCTAACATGGCCAACATTTAAAAAAACCAAGCGAATTATAAATCAAAAAGTACAACAATGGTGGAGCCAAACTGTTTAGCAGCTCCAATCATATTCTAAAACCAAAAGGCGTACCATTTTGCTTTCAGAGCTACAGTGACTGATCTCACTGGTGTTAGTCAAACAAAATGGAATAATTGCAGCATGTGTTTTTATCTAAATTTGATATCTAAATTTAAACATTTATTAATCTAAATATCTAAAAGTTATTGAAAAAACGTCTTAAAGAGTTATTTTCAGATAAAAATATAAAAACATCTACAATTCTACAATAGTTAGACAAAATGCAGTGCTCATGCTGTTTATTTATTTATTTTATTTAGGACAGTGCATGTTAATGAACATAAATGTAAAAAAAATTACATGAATGTAAACATACCAGATTATAGCCAAGGGCTAATTTCCATCTGTTGTCCTTAAGCATAAAAAAATAGACATAATAATTCATAAAAATTCATCATTCATTCATAATAAAAACTCCATCACCAAACTTACACATACACACCATTCATGCTAATGTGCCCAAGCAGCCCAGGCAGACATTAGGTTGTAAGTAGTAAATCTGCTGCCTGTACACTTTAACTGGCACTTCACAATAGATTTCTGGCACTTAAGATACAATCATTTGGCTTCAAAAGACATGAAGTGCCTTTATTTGTGTTTCCACATTAATGACAATTCTAATACTTTACAGATTAGTCTTTTGGTGCTTTGTCAGAAATTTTAATTTGCATGTAAGCAAACCTGAAGTTTCCAGACATGCGTCTGTGCTGTTTTCTGAATTTTCTTAGCAGCTACTCACTTCCAGTTTTCACATTGGCTTGACGCGCACACCCACAGGCCAAATTAAGAAGCCTCCCAAATTTGCACACCTTTTTCTTTACTTAACAGTAACGTGTCTTCCACAGCTTCTGAGCCACTGTGTTAATGTTGGTTAATCTGACTGTGACACATGATTGATAGCCTCTCCCAAGTGTGCAGGATCCAAAGGATTAGTAGTGTTTACTTCTAGTAGCATGCTGGGTACCTTGGCTGTAAATGACTGGAATTAATAACCTGCTGACGCCTATGAGACAGCTCTGTTTATGTACAGGGAGAGACATGACAGTCTGCCCTGGACATTGAGTAGCTGTAAAAGAGTCTGCCCTTGCCCAGAAAGGTTTGTGTTTATATGTCACTTATGACGATGCTAATATTCCTGTTAGCCTAAAATGATTCTTTCTAAATGTATTTTTTTGGCCTTTAGCATTTTTAGGTCATATGCCATGAGGCTCAGATATTAATAATACAGGATTAGTGCAGTGTTTACATTTCCCTCTCTCTCTCTGCTTCTGGCTTTATCCACACCTCCCTTCTTCCCTGTCACACACAGACACACACATGCACACTAAGGGGCATGAGAACAGGGTAAATCCTGACAACTTCAATGAAGCCTCACACAAAGACTAAAACTCGAGGGGGGGTGAGAGAAATGCAAAACCGTACAGTAGCCTGACCTCTTCCAGCTAACATAGACATGCATGCACCAGATACCGGGCGTGGCCACCTTCCTGCACAAAGCCAGAAATAAAGAACCAAGATAATGTTTTCAGCAACAAGACCCCTGGGTGACCTTCCTTATCGACCCCAGCATGACCCCATAGTGAGGAAGGAGAGAAGCAAAGCGCCCAGTATCACTATACAGGAGTCGAATGGACAGGGACATCACTACAATAGTGAAAAAAAGGAAGGTGCTGTCATTGTGTGCTCACAGTAAATCACTGTGTAGGTGACAGTCCCAGATCTCGGGCCCTTGCACCCACCTTAACATCCCGGTGCGCTCATAAGTCAAACGTCTTTCTCTGTCTACACTCTCACTGTGATTGTAGCCTCAAGTCTTTGGTCATTCATGTATTGTTTCTTAAGTATTTCTCCACAGCTGGGCTGGTTTGTCTGTTTCGGGTCAAATACAGGTTTGTGGCTTCAGGGTGCAACTGTACTCGGCTTAACGCTGAGGAATGTGCCGCATCCAGCTTCAATACCAGCTGGGAATGGAAGGAGATCATTTCCACTCTCAATGACTCCATCCATAAATTGAAAGCTAAGGACGATCAGTCTATGCAGCTGGGTTTTGAAAGCAACATAACAATTGAATTACGCTTTGTTTTTACATGCCTCTATGCTTGCCATCCTCATACACTAGGCAGACCTCTTCTATCTTAACGCAAGTGTAAACAGTTATCTTTTTTGTTTATGCTCTGATATTTAACAGTTAAACCTGTGAGAGTGCTGTGTAACCATCGCATAAATCCATCTGTCTGTCTCTTGTAATTTTTCTCATGTCTTCGCTGTGTTTTGTCCACAGTCGACCTGGAGCACATGAGGACAGTGAAGTCTGATAAACACCAGCGCTTCTGCCAAGAGAACGGCCTCATCAGTCAGTTCGTATCGGCCAAGACAGGGGACTCGGTTAGTACCAGCCAGTTTTCAGTAGGTCAGAAAATAAATTGGAAGTGGCTTTCATTGGATTCACCTTGTGTTATTTTTCTCTGAATTTCTTATTCCAGGTGTACCTTTGTTTTCAGAGATTGGCTGCTGAGATTCTGGGTGTAAAACTAAACAAAGCAGAGCTAGAGCAGTCACAGGTGAGCCGTGACAGCATCAAGGTTTAGCATCAAGGTTGTGTATGCAACGTTCTTCTAATCGTATATGGATAATTTGCTCTTAGTCTCATCAGTACTTCACCAGTCACCTATGTGCAATGTTATGCCTGAACTTAAGCGAGGTCACGGGGAGTGCGTTAGGTCAATGGAGGTCACCACACACTGTATAGGACTTTTTGCTGTGTAAACATGATTTTGCTACGTCTGCCTCCTGTGATGGTATACCTGCCACTGACACTGCCCATCTGTAAATAGACCCACATTGACCACATTAATGCGTGAAGTCAGAGGTTAAAGGTAGGCAGTTGTTGGGGTGAGAAGGTTAGGAGTGGCTGGCTGATTTATTAGTTTTATCTCCCACTGTTTTTGTTTTTTTTTGACAAAACGGAGCCTCGGCTTGCCAGCCAGTCCATGATGCCCAATAGTGGCAGCTGTAGGATTTATAAGGTCACCTCCCCCAGAGGCATTAATCCTGAGTGTGATATGACCGGCTGGAGCCACACTGGCTGGCTAGTGGTTGATGAGCCTGAGGGGCTACAGAGAGGTCAGGACCCCAGAGAAGGGAGAGCTTGTAGGTGAAAGAGTGGCCAAATTCTCAAGCTCTGCTCCAATCAGCCAACACCGCTTCTGACTAAGTGAAAATGACCACAGACTAATGTAGCTGTCCATCTGCTTTTGCATTTAACCCCCTCCCTTCATAGTTCTGTCAGTAAAGCAAAGTGCTTTAATCCAGGCTAATCAAGCTGGGTGGGTGGCTAGATCCACTGTCCACTCATAAAGAAGGGATGAGTAGTTGTCAGAAACACAAAACACAGCACAGCTCTACAGGGAAGAAAACATATATTGTATAAGCAAAAGAAACTACTTAACATTTATTAAACTTCCTATAAAACCACTGAGTTAAAGGTACATTCCAGAAATTTACATATCTAGTGGATACTGTATGTGTTGTGATCTGAGGTTCTGATTGATTATGAATAATCTAAGAATTAAGAATCTAATCAAATAATTATTTTCTCAGTCTGTTGGTTTGCTCAGAATTTCTCATAGCTGGTATTTTCAGATGTTTTGTCAGCGCAGTAGTCCAAAGTGTTTGTCGATTTCTGCAGGTTGGTGTGGAGGAATGTGTTTTACTTGGTCAAAGCAAAAACAAAACGCAAGAAACAGTTCATAAATTTTCATAAAGACCAGTGTTGTAAATGGAAATTGGTGCAGAGAGAAGGCTTTCAGCAGGTCATGCCTCTGGGTGTAGCCATGGGCGAGCAAAGTGTCGTTATCAGCTGTCAGGTTTAGAGAGCTGAACACGAGGGTCACAACCCCCGACAGTATTATATCTGCCTGGCAGGCTTCTCCGTCATGGTCCTCTGTCTGTAAGATCAGATAGCGAAGTTACGGATCACTCACCGACTCCAACACCAGGTTTCAGCAGCTCGTTAATCAGGCAGCCAACCAGGGCCTGGTATTCAGCCATGTGGGCTCCTCGAAGGTGGTTAATCACCATAGGGTCCAGCTGCCTTTTGCGCTATTGCCCTTTTCTATTGAATAAATGAATTATTTTTAGGGTTTGGACAAACCAGCAATTTAAAATGTCTCATCAGACATAAACTAGGATGAAGTGTACTGACATGGCATCGATCTCAATAATGAAAGACTAGATTTTCAGTGTTCTAAGGTTTTTTCCTTTGTGTGTTTTAGCGTGTGTTTAATTAGAAAACTGGCTTAGCTCTGTGTGCTGTCTACACTCCTTTTCTTCCTCATCTCTAGCACTCCCTGATTTATTCTTTCTCATTCACTCATTACTTTGCTCAATCTCGCTTTTAACTCTCATCCTACGTGTGCTCTCTCATGATTTTATAACTGTCTGTTTTTCTGTTTTGTTTTGTTTTTCTATTCTTTTTCCTGTCTTCCACTCATCTACTGCTCGATACACTGAACCTGCTCAGCGGATTGTGAAGGCTGAGCTGGTGGACTACCCACAGGATGAAGGTCCAATTAGTCAAGAGAACGCCCAGCAAAGCAAAATATGTTTGATTCAGTAGCCGGAAGTATGTCTCTACAGTTACACAGATATATCCCCGTAGATTTGTAGTTGTAGCAACTATTAGTAATAGAGGTTATGTTTTGGTTCAGAGTTTAAATTTACAAAGTAGTGAATCAAATAAAAAGACATGTCCTCTGTAGTAGTGTTATTTTTTTTAGTCCACTTTGGGATTCTAAGCTATGTGTGTTTTTGTCCGTGTGTGATGTAATGAGAAAAACCTCAAAACCATGAAACAGATATGACTCCATTCTGACCTTCATCTGCTTTTGACCAATGTCTTCAGTCATAGCATGGACTTTGAGCCCATGTCAAGAAATGTTAAAGAAACAATTTGGGAGATATCTCAGTCAGTCATCTAGATGAGAAGGTCCTTACAACTTACAGTATGTCTGTGCATGACCCTGCCGCCAGTAATGGGACCGCTTAGACCAGGGGTGTCAAACTCAAATACACAGTGGGCCAAAATTCAAAACTGGAACCAAGTCGCGGGCTAACGTTAATATTTATTGAAATATATTTATTCCTCCAGATTTAAGAATGAATCTCTTCTTATGGACTCAAACACGTTTTGCTGAAAGCTGAATATGGAACAAGCAAAGCCTAATACTAAACAATATAAATTTTAGCTGTGTAATACCAGTAGGCCAGCTCTGATAGTAATTTGGTATGGCTTCGCGGGCCAAATGTAATTAGGCTGCGGGCCAAATTTGGCCCACGGGCCAGAGTTTGACACCTATGGCTTAGACGGACATACAGAGTTTTTAAAATTAGATGTTTCTCCTGATAATGGTTTTTGGGCTAAATTAAGCTAGTCTGCTGCTGGCTGTGGCTTTGAATTTATAGTCAAGACGTAAGAGTCGTATCAGTCTTTTCATTCAAAGCTGCATGAAAGCAAACACTTCTGTTTCTCAAGATCTCATTCACAGTGTCGTTTATCGCACTTTTCAGCAGTTTAACTCTTTAATAGGCGAGGCTTAATTTAATCTGTGGCCTAACTGGAGGTTTCTGGTATTTCAAAGGAATTCTTGTTGCAGCTTTCAAACTAAAAAGACACCTTTCCATCTTTTTCAGCGCGTGGTGAAGGCGGACATTGTGAACTACAGTCAGGACACTGTAGCCAGGACAGTCAACCCCCCTCGCAGCTCCATGTGTGTGGTGCAGTGATCCCCTCCGAAACACACAAACACACATAAACACACACAAAGCTTGTTTACAGTGTTACTCTTTCCAGATTTTTTTGATGACTGGATGAAAAGTGTTTCTCTTTGTGGGTGAGGAGAACAGACCGTGCGGTTTCGAGGCCTTGGTCTGTAGTTCAGATATTTAGCACGAATAATTTCATTGGTGGTTCACCAAAAAGGATACGGGACCTCACTTTTCTTTTTTTCAAGTTTACACGCAGCTATTCTTTCATTTCATCTTAGATTTATATTTAAAAATGACTCTTACATCGATTACTAGCTCTATGTTAGTACAAAGCTGGTTTTTCAGTCTGCTAGTTGAGAATATTTTTATACATGAGCATATTTTCTTCTACCATTGCTGTTAGAGACGTTTGTTTAAACAGTAACCCCTGTTTAATCTGTGGCTGTAACTATGACTGCAGGGTGGATGTTCACGGGACATAAACGGGAAGATGAAAGCAAATGTGATTTTCTGATTTTCTTTTTATGCCTGTGGTGCTCATCAGTTGAAGAGAGGGGAAGTAGGTGTAGAAAAGGTTTTAGCGAGTGGAGTGAAATGAATCTCTGCTTTGTTTTTGCCAAGTAAGGGCCTCCACTAGCAGTAATGTGATGTGAACTACCGTATGTTGTGTTATTTTTGCATAGACATATTTAAATTTTAGTCGTAAATTAGGATTTACATTTTCCACAAAACAAACATACAAATGATTTCCATCTGTTTAAACAGCGTCTCTTCTTCAGGTGTTCCTTGTAGATTATATTATCCATTTCGAAAATGTAGTTTTATATTTATGATTAGAGTTCATGTAATTTTGTTAGATGCTCCTTTGGTAAAGTGTTAATGACATTAGATGAATATGACTGAAGAGGTTCTGAGTATCAAGTTGAGCATCAGCTAAGCTAAAAATATACGTTTTGATTAGATTTCTCTTCGACTGTCTAGAACAGCGGTTTGAATTGGAGAATGAGTTTGATGCACAGCAACCTGTTCTTTAGTTTGTGTGTCTGAGATACTACCAGATTTGTTTAGGTGGTCACAACTAAACAGCCATCATATGTGTAAAATGTGTATTTGTATATGAAAAGCTATCCCCGCTCCATTTCAAAGCAGCTTTCAATGATTAGAAATCATCACAAGGCATCACTGTAAATTCTGATCATGCTAAGAAGATGTACTCTTTAGAAATGAAAAAAATGTACAGTGAAAAGTGAATGTTTAGATATACAGTGACACATATTTGTGTTTTTAAATAAATGCTACATGGAAAAAGAAGTGATTTGTGAAGTTAATTAATTAATCTTGTGTGTACAGCAAGACTTTGCAGGTCTTGCCTGGAAAATGGGAAACAGACATTTATTTAAGTTTTATTTAAATGTCTTTATGGTAGTCATCAGGGATAGTTATTCCTGAAGGAGACTCTTCTTTAGATTTGCTGCCTTCTGTTCTGTCAAGAGGATCCCTCACTGCTTCAATAATGCTGAGGTCTGCGCTCTGGGGGAGTCATGACTGATGGTGTTGCATTGGGCTTTTTACTGTCCACGTCCGCTTTCCGTTTGCTAGAAATGTGTTTGGGTCATTGTCAGAAAAGCTGAGAAAGGAAGCCATTGCCAGATGGTATTACATGATGGATACCATCTGATGGTACTTTTCTTGGTTCATAATTCCATCAATTTTGACAAGATCTCCAACATCACCGGCTGATATGCAGCCCCCAAACCATGACAGAGCCTCTACAGAGCCTCCACCTGTCACTGCTGATTTCCAGCCCAGTTCTTGTGTAATTTGGCAAACCTCAGTGTTTTCTCCCCATTTGCCTCCCTTAAGAATAGCTTCTTGACAGGCACCTCTGCATTACAACAAGTTCTGATGACACTTCACGAACAGTAGATGGATCAACTGAAGGTCAGATGCACATCTTAAATTATTTCTCAAGTATTTGCTAGTCAAAGGAGCTTGCAAAGAAAAGCGTCTGGACTTCTTTAAGTTGCGTGAAGACGTTTCACCTCTCATCCGAGAAGCTTCTTCAGCTCTAAGTCCAAATAGCTTTTTGGGAGGGTGGCAGAATACAATTTAATGCCTGTCAAGCTGTTATATTTTTCATAGTTTCTGCTAATTTCCAACAGATTGCTAGTAAACAAATTGTCCAAGGATACAATTTAAAATTGTTTCTTTAGTAAGTCGTCTGTTATGTGTAGACACACCACTGATTCATGTCTTTAGTTACAGTTTTATGCTTTTAAAAAGCATTGCTCTGAGTGGTCAGGTACAAAGACTGAACTGATATTAAGTTAAAAAAGCAGCCAGTGTCTTGAATAAAGAGTGGGATTTGGACTGAGCGTGGAGTTAAAAATTGGAGCAGGACACTTGATGGTTCGTAGTGGGGCCGATGGCGCGATATGACAGCCTCGCTTCTGTCAGTCTGCCCCAGGGCAGCTGTGGCTACACCTGTAGCTGCCTCCACCAGTGTGAGAATGTGAGAGTGAATGAATAGTGGCATTGTAAGCCCTATATAAGTCCAATCCATTATTAGTGGGAAAGTGCAATTTTTAATTTATTTTTTTACATCCCAATAATGTTTGCATATGTACAAATAATTCCTGTGAACTTAAAACTAATGTGAGAGTTATACTTCTGTGGAAAATCTACACTTTATATAATTCTTAATCCTTAATCTCATCCCTATTATCAATTTAGACACATAGCTTCGTGAGCACATAAGCCCCACCCACCTGTGATTCAAACCTTGGGTTAAAGAAAGGCTGATTCTAAAGGCAAAGGCTGTTTCCAACAGAGTATAGATTACGAGAATGAACTGAAACCCAGTATAAGATAAATTAGGATAATTTCAACACCATGATGCTAAAACAACTCTACTGGAGTCCAAGAATGAAAATGTGGAGCTAGAAATAAGCCCAATGTTTACTGTGTCTTCCACTAAAAATGTGATATAATCATAATAGTTGTTTTCATCATTTGTACTTTGGCCTATATTACCGTGAAATTACTGCATGATGTGTGGTATTAAAACGTAATTAGCTTTACCCTGCAGAAACCCTGATTTAGCAAATGATGTGAGTTTGAGGGGAATATTGTTACCACAGAATGAGCTGCCTGAATGTGCGCAGACATTCTCATTACTCAGGCTTTGTTAGCTTGCTACCACATTTGGACCTTGGTGTCGCTGCAATTTTTCACCTCATTCTGCTAACAGAAACCAACAGGAACACGCCCTGGAGGTGCTCATATGAGCAAGGCTACTGCTGATAAAGATGTTCAGAGTAAGAGCCCATGTGTTGAAATTTAAGTATAAGGATGGAAACTTGACCACCCCAGAGATCCCCATCCATACAGACGAACCTAAGTCTCTGGTAGCTAATGAGCCACCTGGTCTTTGTTGACTAAATCCACCCTGAACAGATGATCCAAATGGCTTTTTAATGGTTGTAAACTTTATTAATTAATGACTTGAATTCTCTGGCCTTTTGTTAGCCTTTTTATTTGCTGAGTCATTGTCAATGAATCCACTGGCGTGGTTGGAAGGATTAAGCGCTTTCAAAACCACTGAGACAAACAAAACAAACGCTGTATCTATACAGGGATGCCCTCCGTTTTGTCCTGTTCCAGGTGTTGTTAAGTGCGACTGTGCGGTGCAGAGCTACTATAAACAACACTAAAGGAGAGCGAGGCAGCCCAGCTGGGGTCATTCCAGCGCACTTGCATTGTTTCGCTTGAGTAGACGTCTTAGGAATTGTCTCTGCTGAATTTTTGTCAAGAGCTGTCACCGTCGCTGACAGGCGAGACTTGCCCTTGGCTTTGCTGCTGTTTAGACAGGTGTTTTTGCAAAGAAAACAACTGCAGCTCTGTTTCAATCATAGACGCTCACAACAGCAAATGTTCCCCTAAAGACGAAAGGAAAGGAAGGAGTGCATAATGCCTGAGAAGGGTGAGGCTTTTTGACAGACAGGCAGAAGTCAAGGCCGATTTGCGTCAAAGTGAATTTGTCTACCTGCTTTCACTGTTTCTTCTTGTGAATCACTTTGTGTGTTGGTTGGTTTCGGTGTTTGCTCACTTTCCATTTGGGTACACATACCAGAAGATCCAGAAGTAAACAGACAAACTGGACGATGTATTTGTTGGTATTTAGTTAACCACTCTGACACTTTAAATTTGCTCAGTAGTTTGTCGTCTCAGACGAAGTTTCGGTCCTCCAAGAAACCAAAACACATCTTCTCCATAGGCACAAGTCCTGCTTTTTTCCCCCTTTTTTTGTATTTCTCGTTCCTCTTCCTCCCCGTCTGTGTTTCTCATTGCTGAAACTCTGTGTTGACAGTCTCAAAAAACCACATATGACAAGCTGGTAAGAGGGCCATAGTTGTGGGCTACGCTCTTTTTTTGTGCGGGCAGAATGGGGCCAACACCCTCATGATTACCCACTCACCCTCTTCCGTTTTCCACCTGTGCACAGTGCCAGACCCACAGCATTGAGGGAGTAGGCAGGACTGAGTCAACCCTCTCTGATGAGCTCCAGTCCCCCCCGGTCCCCACACTGGCTCCTATTCTTTGCCGCTGTGCACCCGGCCAGCCAGCAGCAACTGGAGTGACAGGCAAGGCATGGCAGAGCTTGCTCTGGGCCCGAGCTGGCATCCATTTGATCAGAGCGCTGATGTGAGCCAGCAGTGCTTAGTTCCCATGGTGCTTTAGAGGATTGCTCTCTCCTCTGTTTTCTCTGTGTGTTGTTAGATTGTGATCTGAGAACTCTGCTTGTCTCATTTGCAGCTTGTGTAGTCAGGCGGGACTGTCCTGGTAGGTGCCGTGTGTCTGCTCCAGCCAAGAGGCACATGATTTATTTTAGGGCCAAGGATGTGGGCATTCAGAGGGGTCATATTTATAGTCTGTTGGTCTGGTGAGAAGACCTGCCAGTAAAAGCAGATTCTGAAAAAGAGGCACGGGGGACAGAAAACTGAAAGTCTTTCTCTCTTTACAGAGGCCATGGATGAATGCTATTTTCAGTGGGCTGTAGTGAATAGCACGTAAAACTAAATAGCTATAGTATTGGCTTTTAGATGCAAAGAGGAGGAGTGCAGCCAGTACAATAACAAAACAAGCATATTTGTAGTGCATGTTATAGTCTTCAAATCTAAAAACATTAAAGGGTCTTTTGATTAGGAAATCATAACCTTTTAAATTACAAATGCCAATTGAGTGTTGGTCAAACAAGAAATTGTACTTTAATTAAATCCCCTCAGAATAAAACAGTTTAAATAGTGCAGTTCATTTTTTAAGCATCTAATTCCACATTTTCTTTTAGGTAGCTTTGAAAAATTTGCTATTGACATACAACAGAATGAATCCCAACAGAGGCTAAGTGTTACGGCAACAAATGTCATCTAGAGAAACGTGTTAAACCGCTTCTTTATTTATTGCTAGATAACTGAGATCAGTCTATGTGTTCCCCAGGAAAACTTTTGTTATTATATGTGCAACAAAGGTTATTTGTAAGTAAGAAAGTAAGGTGGATAATAGCTCAAAATTACAGCTGTTAGACTATCTTGAAGTGGATCCAGAGATCAACGAGGTGAACAGAGACTCCTCTGAGCTTGTATGTTTCTGTTTTTGTGACACGGTGTTATCTGTGGCTACGAGGGTTAAAGCCATGATAGTTGTATCTAAATATTGTTGAATGTAGGGCTTTTTAAATCAGATTTGAGGTTTGGCAGTTAAATGTTGTGAAAATTTCAAAGATTACAACTATTGGGTTGGTGTGTTGTCATTTTGGTCAAAGCAAAGGATATTTGCCATAATACTCAAATAATTACAACAAATGAATTCTATTAATTCTATAAATCTATTTTCTTTACTGCTCACTAACTATGATCATCAGCAACAGGCTGGCAGTCTATCACGGGGCCTGTAGGGAGAGACAGATAAGCATTTACACTCACATCCACACCAACAGCTTAGAATCACCAGTTAACCCCAATATATCCACCATCTCTCCTCTGTACAAATCCAAAGTGTCTCAGCCTTGCCTCTTTAAATTTTATTTGAAATGTCAGATTTAGCAGCACGGTGGTTAGCACTGTTGCTGCACAGCAAGAAGGTCCTGAGTTCAATTCCACCATCAGGTCTTTCTGTGTAGAGTTTGCATGTTCTCCCCGTGTTTGCGTGGGTTCCCTCCGGGTACTCCGGCTTCCTCCCACCGTCCAAAGACATGCAGCTTGTGGGGATAGGTTAATTGGATAATCCAAATTGCCCATAGGTGTGAATGTGGGAGTGAATGTCTGTCCCTGTGTGTTGGCCCTGCGACAGACTGGCGACCTGTCCAGGGTGTACCCCACCTCTCGCCCTATGACAGCTGGGATAGGCTCCAGCGCCCCCCGCGACCCTGAAAAGGAGAAGCGGACACGAATGGATGGATGTCAGATTTATTTTAGGCAGTGACAAAAAAAATTCTCAAATTGTAAATTGGTCTTTAATTAAGGCGTGTTTGCGACCTCGAATTGTCAACTGTGTTTGTTCTGTGTCTTTTGAGTATAATCATGTGCTGGATTACTTACTCAAACACTGTGAGAGCGGCAGACATGCTACATGTGTGCACATCATAATATATGTCAGAGGCCGTCTCTTTCAAAAAAGAGCAGATGATGAATGAACACGGTCTTTTCAGTGCTGATAATTGAAACCTCTCCTGACTTCCAGGCTTGTATAGATCAAATGTTTGATAAAGGATCTGCTCAGTCAGAAGAAAACACAATGATATCATCGTGCAAAAATGACAGCAATGATCCAGCACCTGAGCACTTACCCTCTCCTCAGTGCCTGAATCCAACCTGTGCCATCCTTCAACAAAGAGAGTGACTGGGTGGGGCTAGAGTTGGGTGTCAGTACTTACTGCATCTGTTGGAAGATATATATACATAAGAGTTAATCATCGCAGTGAAAATATAAGGAGGGTGGTGGATTACAAAGTCATTACTCAGTTCTGCTTCTCTATGTCTCGTTTGCTTTGTAATGTCTTCCTCATTGTTCCCCAAAATACTTTGGCTATAAAACCTGATATGAGAGCCATTCAGTTTTTATAAGTGCTATTCATTACAGGCTACTGAAAATAGCATTTATCCAAAGATAACTCTTTGAAGCTTTTCAAAAGACTACTTAGGAGATGTTGCAGTGCTTTGAGATGCTGAAAAGTGTGAAGATATGTATACTTTTTTCCACTGTGGAATTTTTTGAGGTGGGAAAGTTTGGCCCTTGGATTAAATAAATGCTTTTGTGGACCAAAAACGGTTACAGCCAAAATGAATTGAGCAATATTGTTAGTTACAGAGGGCATATCCCTTCTGGATTTGTGCAAGTATGATAATTCCACATTGATGCCTGCCACTAATTATGTCCCATTTAACATGCGACGGACTGGAACTTTCACTCCATGTTTGACTGGAAAATTCATTCAGCTCGAAGCCTCAAAAAATGAGCCTCTTGTTCAGGCCTCAGTGGAGAAACAATAGTGTGTGTGAGGATGACATGTAAGATAGAACAAGTCTGTGTTTATTGACATCCATGAGTGACTGCTTCAGGTGTTCGTTGCTCTAGAGGGATGACTGCTCAAACCCAGAAACCCTGCTCAAGTGGAATGAACATATGTGGTCCACCCTTTTCCAGAGAACAAAGGGTGCAGGAATATGCCTTCTTTCCATTAGGTTTTTCTGGAAATGGCGTGCCCTGCGATTTTTACAGAGGGCAGATATCATCAGTGAACCTTCACAGTGTCGACTTTTCAGGAATCAAGAAATGCTTGAGGCTTGAGGCCAAATGCATTTCTCATGTTATCTAAAGGGATTTGAAAGGGTTTCATATGGTCAGACATTATTGTGAGCCCAGAGAAGATGAATAAATATAAGGCTACATCTATCTGAACTGAACATGTAATGTATGAGGGTGATGAGATGCTGTTCAGCATTATTTATATTTGAGAACAGAGAATATCTGATGGATGACACGTTGGACCTCGACCAATAACAGCTCACCAAATTTCATGACTTGACCCTGACACCTGACAACATATGCAACTGTGGTTAATGTAGACAACTGAATCTAGACACATTTGTCATAACTTGGTGAGAGTGGTTCAGACTTTTATTTCCCTGTTTGGTAAAAATAGGTTTTGGTTAGTGAAAAAGAAGACAGAAAAAACATCCAGGTTCAGGAACTCAAAGTAGATTTGAGCAAGTAATAAAAGGTTTTTATTTCAGTGCACATTATAAATGCACATAATAATAATAATGTATAATAATAATGTAATGATGACTTTACTCAACACAGGGGTGCAACTGATATGCATTTTCATTCTGGCCTCTAGGGGCAACAAGGAGCACATGCACCATTACAAATGCTTCTCACAGTTTTTCTTCACCCTAAGACATAGTGTAGACAAAAGAACAGTAAAAGTACACAATGAGTGCATGAGTGCAAAAATATTGGGTAAGTGTATAATAAGTAACCGAAAATACCAAATACCAAAATTGACACACAGATTGACAACATAAAATTAAATAGGCATGTTGTGTGAGCTGAGAGCCCATTTGTGTTTCACTGAAGCTCCATCAGAAATGGTCTCAGTGGATGGATGGTTGTCAAAAAGAACTGAGGGTGCCAGATGCTCGCGGGTTTGTTTAAATACTTGGGTTCAGTGTATTTAAATGGGTTCATTCTACTTTTATATTTATAGACGCTGTCAAAGTCACTGTGAGTGGCTGAAAAATTCATTCAAGTCCAAGATGCTGTTAGATTCTGTGACCTTCAGTGACACACTTAAAAACTTTAGTCGTTGGATTAAATAGCAACCAATTCTAACACTTCCTCTTAATGCCGTTTGTCTGCTGGATCAGGTTTTTGTCTGGCTGACATCATGTCATCTCGGCATAAGAGGATCCTTAGACTGAAAGAGCCCTATTTTTTTTATAAGATAAGATCGGGAAAGTCTAGTTTGAGTGAGAGATTTAAGCATTTTAATCCCCATGAGACAGCAATAGAGGATTATATGGCTCAGGAATGTTATGGGAGAAACTATTTTATCTTTCATTGCATTGTTTATAAGGTAAACTGGGGTAAAGCTTGACTTTACAAAGCTATCCACTGGCGCTGTATTTCATTGGCCAACTTTTTCCCCCTAAACCGAGTGGTCCCACTGAAATGGAGGGGAGAGCTGCATTTTGTCAGTCGGAAAGCCACCGTGTTCTGCTGCAGAGCTGCATCTCTCTGCAGCTGGAAGGAATTCCAAGTCTTGCTGAAGGGCACCTCAGCAGGGTGGATTTTGGCTGTCAAGGGGAATTGAGCCTAGGCCGTCTGGCTGAAGCACTGTGACACCAATCACAACACCACCCCGCTGGTTCAGCCAAAAACAATATATGGTTAAATGAGGGACTTGCACGATACAGAGCAGCGCCGAAATGTTCAAATCAAAGAATATTTCTTGAAATGTTTGAAAGAAATGTCCTGCGACAGTGCCCGGGCCATTTCTTGGTGGTAACAGACAATGTTCTCTCACTGGATTGCCAGTAAGAAAGTTGTATGATGGAAAAAGTGGCTGGCTCATATTTAGAAGCACGAAAGCGCTGATATAATGTGAGGTGACGTTAGAATTCCTCTCTCTGTCCAACACAATGTGGGCAGTGTGGAAAACCTGGATGGTGTGACTTTTTTCAGAGAATCCATCACAGCATCGCAAACCCTGCAGGTCTCACTTCGGTACACAGCAGTGCTAATCAAAACCAGCCCGTTGTGGGGGCACAAAGGTCATCAGCCAAGGAGAGGAAATTATTGATGGAAATAAAGGTGCTGGACTGCCCCAGTGGCTCTCCCTTACACTTATTTGCTAGATGTTGAGTCGCTAGACAGGCTGCATTATGAACAAGGCCGAGTTGTTCAAATCTGATTTAAGGGCTGCTTTTGTCATGACGTGCGCCAAGGAAGGTCTCATGCTTTCATTGGCTGTTTCAGTCTATTTCCATTTCTTGACCTGCATTGAATGTCCACTAAAAGTTAATAAGTCTTTAATGTTTTCCTACTTTGAAAATTGCCTATGGACAGAGTGGAGCCTGTGATTTACTGACTTCAGCTGCTTGAGCTGCACATCAAGAAATTTTTTGTTCCCCCCTCGTATTAAAACATATGAAATCACTTACAAGTTGCTACTAATTCACGGTGATCTGTCAAACTGTTTTAATGGAGACATGAAGTCATTACAGAATGTGATGACATTGCATGTGTGCGAGGTATGCCGTGCCGCTGTATTTTGGAAAGAGAAGTGCCACAGAGAAAAGTGTCACAAAAGAAGAAAGGGACCCGTGAGGGTCAAGTTCCCGTGTGCAGGCTGTTGTGTGAAGTGTCTGGTGATTGCCAGGCTGTTCTGAGGACGCTGCTGGACAGGGAGGTGAGAGGCAGGTTAATTACTATACTGAGAGGGAAGGGTGAGATGCTTTACATAGCCCTTTGTGTCCTGTAGTCTTGGGTTTCCAGCACAGAGAGGTGTGAGCAAAGAGTGCTGGAAGATGGCAAAGACTAACACTGCACGGGCCAGTTCCATCCTAAAGTCGCCACGTTGATCACCAGATGACAGGAGCTGTGAGTTCTGCGTGAAAACCATGCTGTCACAGGCTCAGTCCTACTGTTAGAACATGCAAGTGCAAACCAAGAGAAGACTAATGCATAGCCTGGTGATCAGAGTGAGTCTCCATTTCCATTTGAGGATGGTATATTGCCCTAATTGCAGTTAGGTCTCAGTCGGCATCATTTTTAGTTATCACAGAAGCAGCCTAAAAGCATGTGGCATGCCAGGGACAGCTGCAGAATTGGGCGACAGTTCTATGTCATGTGTGCACACTAAAGTCAGATCTGTCAGAAACTTGAGGCAACTTGACGCTGGCTCCAAAAACTAGACAATCCCCAAAGATGCCCATGTTGAAGCATTAAAAAGCATTAAAAATGTCCCTGTGCACATATTGGCCTCTATGGATAGTTTCCCCCTTCTTAACAAGTATTCGGGGGGTAATTCTGTTTTATTACTCATCCGCCTGGATATTGGTGTTAAACAGGTGTCCAGTCACAGGTAGCTATAGCAGATTGGTGTCTACTAGACCTCAGCTCTGCTAATTAAAGTCAGTGAATTTGACCTCTCTGCACTCGTCTGTGCTGTTAGTGCCTTTTGAATCATTTTAATAACAGAAAAATAGCACAAAAATAATAGCTAGCACTGTTAAGAAGTACTTATAAAGTATGGATAAAGCATACGTTAAGGAAGTTTGCATATCTCAAATGCAAGACTGTGAATTTGCATGTACTGTGTGTTGAGATACAGTAGATGCAAACACACAGTCTTGCATTCATTCATATTTTCAGAAAGATCAAGGAAAAGCTAAACTACAAAAAGACGTTTTGAGCAGTCATTTAAAACAAACCACAGATCAGCACCTCTGGCTTTTATATTGGAGCAGGATCTCGATCAGAGGCTGACTGCTGGACTAAGGTCTCAGCAGGTCTGCTACATAGAAGCCTGGCCATATAGGGCTTTATATGTAATTAATAAAACAATTAATGAATTCTGGTGTGCACTGAGAAATGCACGTGAAAAGTAAGTTACATTAATTGATACAGAGGACGACCAAAGTATGTACTTTGAGACCATGCAAAGGGTTGTTTTTTGTGTTTTTTGTACTGTTAGTAATGACAGGAGAGGCTGTTGAGGTTCTTAACAGCTGCACATCATCAGCACAGCTGTAAGGACTATCATGAAGTACAGTTTAACAGCTTGCTGTGTAGTTCACAGGTTGTGTGGTTATTTAGTCATTAGTTCAATTCTAGCAAGTGATATTTTTTTACTCAAGACTTTCTTCAATTAAGCCAACTTTTGGCTCCAAAAAACACCCAACATGTTGGCATCCAAATAGTCTGTCAGTGATTTTTGTAAAATAATAAAAACAGCAGCAAGAATTTTATTTTAAGTTGCTGAAAACTGTAAAATTGTGTCATAGTGCAGGAGGCGTGGAATGAATACTACTCTGACCGACCGTCACATCCTACATCATACACATTTACCTAACAAGTGAAAGATCCTTGGTTCAGTCTCGGGAGAAGACATAAATCCCTTTAGGTGTAAAGAAATAACAAAATCAAACATGTGGCAATCCTTTGTTAATAAAACAGTATTGCAGGATCTAAGCTGAGAGTGTATACACCTCCTGTAAACACTGATCCATTATAAAAACTGATTATAGGAGTTTTAATGTCTCATTAAAAAAACCCAATAATGGTAAATATTCCATGAATGTGTTGAGGCCTTGTAATAACAACTGGCACAAATCAGTCATAGTTATACAGTAAGTTACTAAAAATAAAATGTTGCCACATGTGATCAAAGTTGCAGGAATGTGTACTTTTTAAATGACTTCACATGCATTAAATGTACTTTAAATGAGGAGCACCTGCCTACCTTTTCCTCTGTCCCTTACAGTTTTTTTCACTCTTTGCTCCAGTAGTCCAAATTGTCTCTTTCATGACCAGCACTCACTCACTTGTGTGTGCACAAGGAAATATCATTAATGCAATCCAAATGGTTTCTTTTGGATATTTACCTCATTTTGTATTTTGGCCCCAGGTCACCTGAATCCCTTCATTATTTTTCCAGTGGAGGAAACACTTGATTTACAGTCCCAGAACGCCGCTCCAGCATGTCTCTGCAGGTAGATTAACAAAAGCATAAGTGCTGATATTTACATTTTACTGTTGCAGTTCCATTAAAGGTTTGTATGTCTTGAAACCGCAATGTTATGTCTCGGTTTGTTTTCTTGCCCAGGAACACAGTGCAGTGTTTTCTGGACTTCATTAAGTAAATGAACAGGTGTTTCCCCCCTTAAGTCTTCATACAGGTCTAATGAGCCAACTTAAGTGTGCTTAAATTATTAGGCAATTAGGGACGGGAAATGTAGAGAACACCGAACACAGGAAGACATTAGGTGTGTGTACACGCACTGCTAACTCGTACAATGGGGAGTTTTCTTGTGTGATTTAGGAGAAAATCAGCAAGCTTTTTCGGTTTGTATTTTCAGTGCTAAATATATCATTAGTTATTATGAAAAATGACAAAGTTGAAAATGATGTTTGTTCTGCTCAAAATTGATTCATGTTAATTAACCTCTTTCTAATTTAGTGCTAATGAATAAAAACATAAGTTAGCGGGTGCTCTAATTTCGAGTTTCTGTAATTTGTAGGGTAAAAGTTAAAGAAGAATAAACACATTTATGGGAAACTAAATGCAGTATTGGTTTTTTCCTTTAGTTAAACTGCAGCTATTTGTCAGCAGAGGCCAGACTGGTTCACTCACCCAGCATGTCTATTTGCAGCACAGAGAACTCAATAGGGAACAAGTGCAAGCAGCTTCTGATACACTGAATACTGTGCTGATGTACTGCTGCTGTGTAATCACCATTATTGTATAAGGAGCGTGGAAAGAAAATTGTCTGGACACTTAAAGTGTCTTTAAGTTTCACCTCTCATCCGAGAAGCTTCTTCAGTTCTAAGTGGAGAACCCCAGATTTTAAGTTCTATGAGAGTGTCCCCAAGAGGGTCATGGACCCTCTATTAATCCTCTACCTAATCACACAAGTCAAGGTGTGGGTCACAGTCACTGAGAACCTCCACAGACAATCACCATTATATATTTCTGAGGCTAAATAATGAGGATATCAGGGAATCTTCACATCTGGTGGTACAAAGAGGGACAACAACTAGTTCCAATGGCTCACATGAGATCGCAAAATTTTATCAAAAGTAAAAACCAAACAAAAACACTTGAAAAGTCAGTGAGTGAGGGTTTAATGTGGACACTGCTTCTGTAAACTAGTATTGGAAGTTAAGAGATGTACCTGCCTCATGCAGTGGCCACATTGAAACATTTACCAGTGAGGTAATGGAGAGAATAACATAAAGCCTGGTTGTGGAAGTACATATGTTTAATTTTAATAGTTTATTTAATGTCTTTCACATTCTTTGTTTAGAGTTTGCAAAATAAAGGAGTTACGTAGACAGGTAGGCAGTGGACTGAAACCACCTCGTTGATGCCAAAGGTCATACAAGAATGGCCAGACTATTTCCTGCTGATAGGAAGGCAAGACCTCAGATAACCACTCATTCCAACCAGTCATACAGAAGAGCGTCTCTGAGCACCTGACACAGTGAACTACAGCTGAAGACCACCCTGTGGTTTGTACAGTGGTTAAACTACAGCCTACCTGAGTATTGTTGCTGACCCCTTTGTGATGTAGTAACCACTGCACAGTTGAGGTGTCTGAAGAATACTAAATAATGTATAGAAGAACCATTGGGCAACTCATACACAGCTTAAACTAAAATAATTCTTGTAACATGACACATTTTCCATTAAGCTGATTTAAAGAAATGAACAAAATGTCTGTCGTGCAGGCAGAGGATCGCTGGATTTCAATAATTCACTACAGTCACAGTTGGTGCATGTAAAAGAGAAACTGTGTAGCGCTCTGGGAGGAAAAACCTGATCTGCCCCCGAACAAGAGAGAAGTGTGAATATGACAAAGCCTTCCCTATCTGACACCCAACCCAACAAACAGCCATCTGTCATCATTATAAGTGGCACCTGATGTGCTGCACTTAAGAGCCACCCTGGATCTTTTATGCTCCACTGCCAATTAAGCTGCGCCAATTAACTGCTGAATTATTGAGTCGGCTTCAGAAATTCAATCACTTTTTCATAAACGGACCAATTAAAGTGTTTCATCATCAAGGGCGGCTCCGATGCCGAATCCGCAGGGTACCATCCAAAGTGTCTTCACTGTGTTACTAATTCATATATTTCGATGAGCTAATCTTGTATTCGTGTCATCTCACTGCCAATGTCTTCCCCCTTTAGCGACGCCAGCTCTTTGGTTATTCATATTCTTGGCCTCGGACAATGGGAACCTCTTCAAACTCCATAACAGATAATCCTCGCAGCGCAAAAGTCACCTGTCTCAGGTGTATCGAGGGAGAATGTCAGCTGAAACATTATCGCCACGATGGAGCCTGTGAAAAATATTTTCGTCCTTTTTGTTCATTTGACAGGAGTTAATGCCACTTACTGCCTTTCTGACAGGTCCAGGAGTTATGTTCACCATTATGTTCAGGGGTGTGGAAATTAAATCATGCAACAGGGGATTTGATGACACGTAATATTCATTTTAAAAAGAGTCATTAATAGCTGCAGTATCCTGTGACTAATCCCAAAACAGTCACAAAGAAGCCGGGTGGAGGGGAGCTGGGAGAGAAGTTCTCTGTGTCCGTCTCATCGTTTGCCGCCTTCTTCGCCGGAACAAACTCAAAAGAGAGCACCATGAAAGAAACTGATCTCCACTGGGAGGAATGTGAACAAAATCTGGAGAAACATGTTCTGCATGGTGTCTCCAACAGATTCAAATTTCTAATGTGTGGAAATGGTCATGGAAAACACCTTTTCAGTGCATTGCATGCTTGCTTTTCACCTGTTTCCCAGTGCCATGATGGAGACGCCTGTACTGCAAGTTATACTACTGCTCCTTATTATCTTCTGTAGCTCTGTACGGCTCTGTGCTTGTGATAATAATCTCAACCCTTTAAAGCCAAATGTATCATGTTTGATACAGGAGTTTTTGAGACTTCTATCTAATCAGTGTGATCAGTGGTGAGAGGCGGGGACAGCTCTCCAGTCAGATGCAGGGCACCGTTCAACTATATATTGTCTGAAAATTTTTTTTTAGTATTTTCAAAAAACTTTATATGTGCATGGGCTACAGTTATGGCCCATATGTTGTGGCTGTGGCACAGCTGTCAACACTAAATTTTGGTTTATTTCCCTAGTTAAAGTCTGACAGTCCTTCACTATGTCATAGAAACATGTAAAAGATAATCTAATAAAAACTGAAAAGGCAAAGTTTATGAAAAGCAGAACTTTTGGATGCATCTATAAACATCATTGCTCATGGCAGTTAGATCATTTTGTGGAAAATGGTTGATAAAGTCTTGGAATATTACTGACAGACTGATGAAAGAAATACTCAATAATTTCCTTCTTTCTTTTCGCTGAATGCATTATAAGGAACAACAGCATAAAAACTCATTAATATTGATCATTTGTAACTCCGTAACATACAAATTATAAGTACATAGATAATAATAAACAATATGCATCATACAAACATACTGTACTGGAGTCCTGTGCAGGGTGTAACCTGCTTCTCAGCCTATGACACCTGACGTGGGCTCCAGGCTCGCCATGAATCTAACTTGAATAAGCAGTTTAGAAAATGAGTGAATGCAGTTCATTAAAGCTTTTGCTTTGGTTAATTAAGAAAAGAGGATAAGCAAGATGTCACGATGATGGTACTGTATTTTATTTTGCCTCTGTTCTTCTACCTACCATAAGGGACAAACTGAATTCCTATTTGGCTGTGATAGGTTAGGTTTAGTTCAGATCTACAGGGTGGGCCACTTATGTGGATACACCGTAATAACATGGGAATGGTTGGTGATATCAAAGTCCTGTTTGTGGCACATTAGTATATGTGAGGGGCAAACTCCTCAAGATGGGCGGTGACCATGGTGGCCATTTAGAAGTCGGCCATCTTGGATACAACTTTTGTTTTTTCAATAGGAAGAGGGCCATGTGACACATCAGACTTATTGGTAATGTCACAAGAAAAACAATGGTGTGCTTGGTTTCAACGTAACTTTATTTAATTAAGGTTCATGTGAACTTACTGTGATGAAGACAAGTTAATGTTCGATAAATGCATTAGATTTCCCTGCTCCACTGGGATCACCACAGCAGGTAGCTCCACGTGGTTTTACACCACATGTTCTTGGTCACACAGCTCCCAAAAGATTCGTGTCTCCTCTCAAAATTCAACAGGGGATCTTTCATTTGTTTTCATAGCCATTAAGTAATAAAGTTAAACAATCACGATTTCAATATTTATCAAAATAGTAATGCTATATCAATACGACTTTTCCAATCAAAAAGCCCTACAAGATGATATGCTAAGGTAAATGTAATGAAATGTACAGCATTCCTTTATTGGGAGTGGGGAGCTGTATCACTATATACTGTCATTTAATAGTGTCACAGTTAGCAGTAGTAGAATGGAGGCTGCCCCAGAACTGACTTCAGATTCTCAGCTTTCTTCTGAAATAGTCTTTGGGAAGTAATTTAAAGATGGAACAGCTACTTCTTCAGTTTAAATGCCTTACTACAGACACCGAACCCTGACAGGGTATAAGGGAAAAACAGACACCTTCCATAAGTACAATAAAAAGGCATTAAAGGGGAAATGAAATCATAGAAACAAAAATCTGATTTTACAGCAATAAGCCACTATCATTTGCTGCAGTCCTACTTCTATAAATGGCAGGTGGATTATAGTTTACAATTTGCTGACATGAAATCCTAATCTGATATTTTTTTGTGGTTTGCATAATACCTGAGAACTTTGTGACACCTGCTGCCTTTTTCTCATGCTATGTATTTACAGTTGTGACACCACCAACCAGCACGGAGTTTACAGCCTTTGCCAACAGCCGCAACCCACCAGCTGTGAAAAGTGTTACCCTCACAGGCCTGGCTGTGCTGCTGCTGGTGACTGACAGCGGGTTTAATATTTGATGAGGGACTTGGGATGAACCAAAGGTTTGACTCTCAGAGTGTGTGACACAGGGAACACCCAAACCCTCTGCTATTGTTATCCCCTCCTGCTGCCCTGCTATTCATAGAGCAGAGGATAGGGTTCTGCACTCCCACTCTGAGAGTTTCACAGAAGAGAGAAACACAATGAAGTCAGAATAACAAAGGTCGCTGCGCCCTTCTCATCAATATCATGTGAGCTCCTTCGTAACGGGACGGCTGAGTGATGGGCAGTTTAAATGGAGGCGAGTACAGTTTCTCCACATATTACACCCCTCAGATGCAAATTATACTAATATAGTACAAGAGCAGTTTTGTGTTATAACCTCAAAAAATGTATCTTTAAAACCAATCTTAAAAATAAAGCATCACTACTCTCTATCAGTACAAACACAGAAGTGGCACGTTTAAAGCTTTGGCTGCTGTTTCTGATAGAAAGCATACAGTCACATTAGTTTATGTAGTTAGGAAGCAACATCCATAAACTGTATGGGCAAAATGTGGATATACAGGTAACTAATGTTACAGAATAATAAAACATCAACATCTCTAGTTAATAACCTCTAGATTTGTTTCACCAGCTTGTAGGTGTTATCTCAACCCCTCTGCTCATCCACCACCCACCTTGGGGACCCCTGACCTCTGACATGGTGCTAACAATATCACCACCACTCCCTGTTCCTGCATGCATAACTCACTGCTCAATGAAACACGTTCACGCTCTGCTTTAAAGGCTGTGGAAAGGCATTTTGTGGGAAGTTGCAAACTAAAATTGAATTAAATAATAAGTAAATTAGTTTAGCTTGAAAATGGATGCACACAAAAACAGTAGATCGAAACATTTTTGTCATAATTAGCTAATAGAACAATTTTAAGCCTTAAATAGAAATTGAAAATGTTAAATCGACTTGATTCTATTTAATCAACGATCAAATTACATACCCGATCTTATTATTTGTAATTATTGTATCTGAAATACATCGAACTGGGAATAGAGAAAGGCTAAACTTGTTTTTTTATTACTTATTTGGTTATAAAAATGATAGAACTGAAACATTTGAAAGGCTATTTCAGTGTTTTGTTTGGTTTATATACACAATCTTAGGCTAACATGTAGGATTTTATGCAGTACTAACATCATAGAAAGTGATGATAAAGTCTTTCTCCAAGTCAAAGCCAACCTAATACTCAGTGATGGCGATAGCTGAGCTCAAAGGCTGAGATGAAATATACTGTATCATATATCCTGCAGGTGTCTCTCAGTGGCTCAGCATGGATCCATGGGATTTACTACAGGACTTAGAGGTGCACTCTCTTCATACCACTTCTGGCTGAATGCCCGAAGGAATCAGTAGCTCCAGCTTTTTTTTGTAACGACTGTCAGGATGTCCACGAGGGAATTTTGGCAGGTTGGAAAGAAACTCTGAAACCGATCCTCCTCTTTTTGCCCTTTTCTGCTCAGACCTTAATCCATAAACCATCCCCAAACAGGCCCATCTGGCATCTGGGCGCCTCCTCATCGGCTCCCTCTCATGCTGCCTACAGACAGCAGCAGTTTCTTTTTTTTTTACCTCCTCTCTGTGCCTGTGATTTCACTTTTCACGTCCACCTTTTAGGGATTTCTGGGTCATTTCCTCATCTCTGTTACATTGTCATCCAAGCATACTGGTTAAATAATGAGTGTTGATCTACAGTGAATGGTGATTCCTATAACAGCTTAACTTGAGCTGCAATGATTGACAGTTCTGTCACCTGACAGAAAATTAATATTGCGGCTGTAACCATGTTTCTTTTTCTCAGCTTAAATTCAGCTTGGAGTTGCGGAGTATATCCCACCTGTCACAGTGAATGGTGGCTTACTCCCTGGACAGGCTGCCAGTCCATTACAGGGCTAAGACTACTTAAAAAAGAATCATTTACCATTGTTCAAAACAGAAGTTAGGCGTGGGATCATATGTTGATTATTAGAAGCTATTAATCAAGTCCAAGGCATCAAGGACACAAATGTCATGCATTTTTTTAAAGGAAGATCACGAACAGTGTCAAAGGGGGCACACCAACATGTTTTATTTCAGCTTTATTATATACACATTATGTCTTGCTGACAGTTCTTTCATAAACCACATTTAAGCTTATGAATCATACATGTTTAAGTTATGTGTTAATGTAAGAAAAGAAGGAGAGAGCATATAAATCTTTGTTGCTGATATCATATCAAGGTTTGGTACCAGCACCCAAATGATACTATGCCTGTTTTCTTTCAAAAAAAAAAATAAGCAAACGTTTTTCAGTATGTTTCTGACAATTGGCAAACTTCTGATTTACATCAGAAACCACGAGCTCAAGACTAAGAAACTCATATTTTGCTTTTGGTTCGTAAAAGCTTGCACTGGATTTATGGTTCATATTACTGCCTTAAATCTACAGTGTTGCTCTTTACAACTGCTTGAACAATACACATGTCAACTGTGTGGATTCTGAAGTACTCTCTCTTTATTACAGTTGTGAAACTAGATAAATATAGACAGAGAAATGCAAACAACTACATCAGTCTCCGGTGTTGGTTGTAACGTTCTACATCAAAAGTGCCCCTTTCTTTCAGTTCTTACAATCAGCTGATTTCATTTTGTGTACATGAGGAAACAAATGATGTAGCTGTTTGTAACTTTTAAGGAATGCATGTATGGATGTTAGATTTATTTCTATTGCACAAAACAACATTAGTGCAATGGTATAGTTGGTGTGTCCAGGACAGAAGTAACTACACTGCAGCCTACAGCTGACAGAACATCAGCTCTTTGGAAGCATCTGCAGAGACAGCATGCTAACAGAAGGCTAGCAAAGAACCCACCGGTGAACCTAAAGCTGGGTATGCCGATCCCAGCCAAACAACCAGAGCCTGATCTTTAGCAAAGCTAAGACCAGTCAGGCTTGTGTTCAGCTTGTTTTCATCTTTGCTTTGTGTTGTCATATTTATATCCTCCTTCAGGTATAGATTTGTGCCAGTGTATGTAGCCTACTAACTGATAATTATGCAATAATGCATTTCAGGCCATGTTACGGAATAATGGAAAGGTCATGTGATGAGTAGTGTAACAGATTACTTTCTATAGGGAGTATTAAAGTAAAGTAATACATTACTTTTATAGAGGAATGGCCCCAACACTGGATATAACCTCTGGGGATTTAATCCCCAGTCCCTTAACTTAAGCTTTAATTAATTGATAATTATAACCTGAGTCAGTGAATGTGCCACAAAATAATATAATAATAGTAACAATAAAATAATTCTTATACAATTAAAACACTACAACCAAGACAAAACACAGGTTTTTCATAGTCATGTCATAATATGACCTATTAGAGCACTTCGCTCTCGCTCTGCAGGCCTACTTGTTGTTCCTAGAGTATTTAAAAGTAGAATGGGAGGGAGAGCCTTCAGTTTTCAGGCCCCTCTTCTGTGGAACCAGCTTCCAGTTTGGATTCGGGAGACAGACACTATCTCTACTTTTAAGATTAGGCTTCAAACTTTCCTTTTTGCTAAAGCATATAGTTAGGGCTGGACCAGGTGACCCTGAATCCTCCCTTAGTTATGCTGCAATAGACATAGGCTGCCGGGGGATTCCCATGATGCATTGAGTTTTTCCTTTCCAGTCACCTTTCTCACTCACTATGTGTTAACAGACCTCTCTGCATTGAATCATATCTGTTATTAACCTCTGTCTCTGTCTCTGTCCTGTTAAAAGGGAGTTTTTCCTTCCCACTGTTGCCAAAGTGCTGCTCATAGGGGGTCATATGATTGTTGGGTTTTTTTCTCTGTATCTATGAAGCGCCTTGAGGCGACTTATGTTGTGATTTGGCGCTATATAAATAAAATTGAATTGAATTGAATAATCAGGTCCCCATAATTTAACTGATGGAGCTCTGAGGTCATTACTGTTTTTGACAAAGATGGCCCAAGTGAACAAAAGAGTACAATTACTTTCTTTAAAGACAAAAAACTGCAGTCAACACTAATGAAGCTTACAGTAAACAATAAAAAAATCCCATAATCTGCCACATATAGCGTGTCTTCAGGTGCCACTTGGCCACTTTTCCCCTCCTCATCTCCCAGGAAACACAGTAGGGTCCCGCTGCTTTCTCCTCAGCGACCCTCAAAGCCACAACACAAACAGCAGCAGCCGTATCGAGCCCCAGCTGCCGACATGTCTGCTCAGCAGCGTATTTATTTAAACCTGCCGCTGGCCCTGGCGGTCCTGCGCAGGCCTCGCCGGGGGCCTCGCCGGCTTGTTTGAGAATCCATTCACACCTGCGCATTAAATTACTGACACTAATGTTACTAGTAATGCTTGGACCCGCTCCCATTTTTAAACCTATAAACCAGCAGGAGCAGGGAAATATTGGACATGTTGGGGAGAGAAGAAGGTGACAGATTCAGACACCATACAGGGGGAGTTTTGTTAGATAAGCACCAGCCTGTCTGTCCTGTGTTTTTATTTTCAACCTTCACAAATGTTTATGTCTGACTGTGTTTTTGTCACTTCAGTGTGACTGAATAATAGATGATGTCATGTAGGGGTGCTGGCTGTTGGGTCGATATGTATATTTTTAGTGTAAACGGGTGAGAATAACGATGGTGTCCAGCTCCTTAAAACCCTATGCTGTGACAGTAAGGCTAAAGACACTGTCGCCTCAGGGTGGGGGTGGGTGACACATTGTTTGAGTGTTACCTGGTTGCTAAGGACTCAATGGCTTTTGAACTTGAGAGGTGTGGGGGCATGAACACCTGTGCAGCCCCCTTCTCAGGATACCTTTCACTTTGTCTCACTCTACAGCACTCACTGAGGGGCCGAGAAGAAAAGAAGAGCACGGCGGAGTAAGGAAAGTATCCGAAAGACGTCTCCCATGTTGTCAGTCCGGGGTCAGAGGTCAGAGGTCAGAATGGAAGGGTATGTCAGGTGTTAAGTGGAGCAGACAAGCCAATGGAGGTCTTGTTAAATGCTTACCTGGCGACCTGATAACTTGTGGCCAGGTGGGAACACAAAGCGGTTAGCTTTAGTGCAAGATTACTCAAACAGGATGCAGATCAGAGGAGACCTGGTTGATATGGGGAAAGATGTGCATGTGCTCATAAGAGTCTGGAGCTGGTGTGAAATGATTATATATTAAAATGTAGAAACCTGAGCAGTTATCAAGTCTGTTTTAAGCACTAGATATAAAATTGTCTTGCAAAGTTTACTTATGTACAATTACCCACAATTTCCATTATTTTACTAGACAATTATTATACTGCTAAATGTTGTAACATGAAATATTCAAACTTTCCTTCATTTATCTAATGATGATACTTCTAACATTTCAGATTTTACATTTGTGACCAAAAAAAGCTAAAAGATAAGTCAAATATAGAGTAGATGAGCTTCTCGGGATGATGACCCTGAAGGACAAAACTAAAATTAGTTCCACCTCAACCATCTCCTATTTATTTATCATCCCTGAAGCGAATCGTTTATATTTAAAAGTGACCCAGTGTAATGGAGATTTTTTAAAAGCAAAAATGAATTTTAAAAATCACAAATTGTTCAAAAAACCCCAAACATTTCTACGATAATCCATGTTTGTTACTTTTTCCATTTTCTTAGTTTAGTTGACGTTGAACAACAACTAGACATGAAACCCTCATAGTGTTTATTTGTCCTTTCCTACTTAAATCCTACTGGGTAAAAGAAATCCTTGACATTATGTTTTGGTAGATGTATTATTATTATTATTATTATTATTATTATTATTAGTAGTAGTAGTAGTAGTAGTAGTAGTAGTAGTAGTAGTATTAAAAAATGTGTTTTGCAGAAACATTCTAAAATTATCCAAAATCACGGAAATATCTGGAATTTGTAAAATTAATTACTGAGAAGTCAATAATAATATATATGTGATACAAAAATATCACAGAGGTACATATAAATACTCAGCTATTGTAATAATACTTGTGCGGACCTTTAACTGCATTTTATTTGCTTCTTAAAAGACAGATGACGGCCAAAATGGCAAATAAAAAAAAAATCTTACTAAATAATGCAAAAAGGTTATTTCTCTGCAGTTTGAGAAGAATGAGCTTAAATAACAAATTCATCACATTACATTTCATACAAATGTTAAATGTGGCATCACTGCACTAATCTGCAGCATCAGTGACATGCAATCATCTGAGCAAACAGTCTGGGACCTATTTAATTAGAACAGTGATCACCACAGTGTGACGCTGATCATACAACATCCAATGCTGGGATGTAATAACTGGGAATCTGGCTGCGGCCGATGAAAAGGCTTATTTGCTTTAGTGCTGCGTGAGTCTCTCTAAGCCGAGGGACAAGGCTAGACAGTGCCAATGATGATCTGTAACAGACGGCTGAGGGAGGGCCCTTCTCCTCCTCAGTGAGGTGAGCATTGTGTGGAGCCGGTATTCATCTCTCTGTCCAGCTGCCTATTATTTATTTATATCTATTCACGATGTCCATTGTCCTGTGGGCTCAGCATGGAAACGCACACTGTTGAAGTGAGAAGGCAACACTTTAGACGACAGCAGCAAGTGTGGGAGTGTACAGACTAACACGGAGATTAAGCACTAAGAAAAATTACTGACCTGCCTTCTAAAGTTGAGCTCAATGTAAACATAAATTAGGAATGTAGATTCATACACAATCCGTGTATAGATTTCAATTGTGTGCATGGTGCAGCTAATCAGCTCAACAAGCCGGTAGGGTCAGATTTTCTCCACTAATTAAAACACTTTAAAGGCTACACCTGGGTCAAATAATGTGTGCAAACAGCTTCATGTGGCCTATCAGTATTTATTAGGATCCTTTGGCTGCAGACTGGCAGTTTTCATTGTGGGACAGTGTACGTGAAGATAATCCCATAACTGTTTGTTATAGTCTATTTTAAATTCATATAATCCGGCTAACTTTCTACAAGCACTCTTAAAGTCAGGAAAATTATTTCTATAATGTTGTGCATTTTACATGTTTGGGGACAGAAATGATAAATACCTCCAATTATTCTGTAGCAGGGTAAAACATCACAGCAAAGGTTAGGCTCAGACCCTGCTAACTTCAGAAAAGGATCACTCAGATGAAACATGTTGGAGTAAAAATACCCAAACATTTTCCTCAATATATCATCAAAGTAGATGAGACTGTTCCAGAAATGACTCTTGGATGTCTCAGAATAAGAAAACGTTTTATACAAATCCATTCATCCACCCATCCTTCCTCTTAAATGTATCGGGATCCAGTTGCGAAGCAGACGTCTGAGCAGGCGTGCCTGCTGTCCAGCTTTTTCTCTGAGGAGCAAAACCTGGATCTTTGGGATCATGACTAAACGCTTGATCATTTGTTAAATTCTTTTACAGCTCTGTTTCTTTCAGTGTCAGTTGTTTCATTCAACTCATTCATCTGATTAGAAATCATTTCACCTTTGGCGGCCCAAAGGCGTGTCGCAGGTCTAATTCGCTGCTCTGGTAATATTTCTCTAAATGCTACTAACCGTCTGGATACTGAGCTGGGCGTTTACTGAGTGGCTATTGTTCGTGTGATTGTTGCCCCAAGTCTTTAAGTTCTTCAAACCAGGAAATGTTTAAACGGGACTAATTAGCCGATATTCCCGTGGCTGGCAGTTCTCGTCTGCGGCTGATCTGACAGGAGTTGTGCCCTCTGGGGTCCAGAGTATCAATTATGGGGCCTTTCACAGTTCGCCGTTTTGGAAACATTAGACAAGTTCAATCCCAGGTTTGCCCTCCACTGCGATCGTGCCGTGACTTTGGCTTTGAAATCTCACAGCCGGTCTTGAGGAACGTATGAGCATTTTTTTTTCTCATAGAAATTACATTTAATGAGAATAGAAAGAAAGAGAATGAGAGCATTTAGTCTGGGAGACTGTCTGCACAGAGACAACTTTGGTCCTCATCCCACACACACACACAGATGTTCCCAGCAGTTTAGAAGACATAATTTTCTTGGTGACTTATTTAAATCAAAACCATAACCATTACTTTCCATCCCTTTCCTGACCACAACCAAGTCTTCATAATAAAATAATGATTTATATTATGGGGGGAAAAAAGAAGAACAAAAAAGGAGGCCGGCTCTCGTGTCTTGTGACTGTGTAGAGAAATCTAGGTCTCCACAACTTCAGTAATGCACCTACCCACACACACACACACACACACACACACACACACACACACACACACACACACACACACACACACACACACACACACTGCAGCTTCTCCTCTGTAAACACAGCACCCCCTGGCTGTTCCTCACCTTACTGAGCGCACAGACACTTTTGCATTGTAAACGTTTCCACTGTTATACTGTTGAACTCATAAATTTAATGCTTGTCTTTATGATCGTTAGATTTACATTGAATTGTGAATTGTGAGGAACAGAAAGTGGAATTTAATACATAATGCTGCAGGAATTGTAAACACATGATAAATAAAAAATGTAAAAAGCATACAAGTAAAAACCTCTTAAAGTGTTTGAGCTTTAAAGCAGCTTCATATAAATCTGTCTTCAGCTTTTATACTGAAAAGATCAAATATTAAATACTTGGGAAATGGGTTTTGGACACTGCTATATATTTCCACAGTAAATCAATAGTGATAAAACTTTTACTGTGTTCTGCTGCATTTTTGCGGCACACAACTGATCTTTAGCATGGGATACTAAAGATCCCTGCAAGATCCCCGAATTTGATTAAACTCAAATCAGTGTTATTTATATAGCACCAAATAACAGTTAATTAATGTAAAGACCAAACAATAATAGAGGAAAACAATCAAACGATCCCCTTTTCTGCAAGGAGAAGGAAAAACTCCCTTTTAACAGGAAGAAACCTCCAACATAACCAGGCTCATTTGGGTGTATGCAAATATTTACCTGTACACTACAGTGCTTAATGCTATTGATAATATATGAGACATGGAATTTACGAACTGTTTTGCGTATAGGGCAGAAGCATTGTTCTTAAACTTTACACGAACAAAGTTCATACATGTTTGCTCTGCTCTCTTAGGACATTGTGATGCCAAACTGTTGATGACCAGGTTGTTTGGGTTTGTGACTGCTTCTGAAACGTTAAGTTGAACCAAAGCAGGTTGTCAGACTCATAAATGTGTAATTTGTTCTTATTCCCAAGGTGTCCATTAATTCAGTTTTGTCAAACCACATACAAACAATGTGTAATTTGGCAGCACCTGGTTATGGCATTAGTGTGATGAGGATGCTATTTTTTAACATGCAGTATTGGTGTTGTGTAAGGACATATTTGAATGCAAATGACAATATTTTAAACGAATCAAGTGATTGGAGGAGCTAAACCAACTCCGACGCCTTTACCGTCCTACTGTGGTCAGTATTTCTGCATGTGCATTAACACTAAAAGACGCAATGTGTATAACAGGCATCATTCATATGTTACCTTAGGAAGTGTTTGTGTACTTTAAATAGCTTTAAGGTGTAGAATAATGTGGAGTTGAACTCTACCTTACCTAACAAATTATTTAGTTTATTGATCAAAATTGAGAAACTAGCTTCTCTGAGAGCGAAAAACAACCAGCAGTCATGTGAGCACGACAAAGTTCTGGTTATTTTTTGCGCTAAAAGAAGACGTTATGTTTAGTTTTTCCAATTTCAATTTGTCCTTGTGGAAAAAAAAGTGTGCCTGAAATGATCTAAAATGTAAGATAAACAAGAGTCAGACATGTGTCACCTTTTTTAACCAATTATCATTAATAAGTACCGTATTTGGAGGGAGAGGGTCGAACGAAAACACCGCCGCTTCTCGTGATGAAATTAAGTTGTCATTGGAGCGTCTGCCTAAATCCTGCACGCTTACGGGGGAAAAAAGACCATTCTGAGTTCAGAGTGCCATGTAACATTCAATTACAATTAAACTGACGGGTCTCTATTAGTCGGTGTTCATTTCAGGGTTGGAGGCAGGAGGTCGTGACCCGCTCCTCAGGCAGGTGCTTATGTTAGACCCGGTTTTTAAAAAGTACGACCAAACAGAAAGATTAAGTGCAATACAAAACACACCTGGTGGACGCAAGCTCCACACCCCCCTTTATTGGAGTTTGTCTGTCACACAAAAACACACACACACTCAAACACTGGAGTGGAAATTTAAGCTGACAGTCAACATCTCAAATAAATATATTCCTCCATCTTTTTGTTTTAAGATATTAAAGTAATTTCTATAATTGTTTGAAACAAGTCCACTTTTCCTAATTCCCATCTGTGTCCTTGACAACGGGGTCAACGCTGAGCCCTCCCTTGGCAGCTGCGCCAGATGGTTGAGGAGAAAGTGAGAGAAGAAAGAGCGTGGGGGAAAAAAGAGAAGATAGAAGACTTCTGTCAATGTCAAATATAGAATTAGAGTCATTTCCCTGCCTTTTGAGTTGGCTTTAGCGTCCACTGCTGCAAGATGACAAGCCGATACCCTAAGGCAAGAAAAGTCAGGAGCAGCGGCTGAGTGAAGGGTTGGAAAAATCCCTACCTGTTAAAGAAATGTTTGAACTCTAATTGTGCAGAGCCTTTGGCAAATCAGGGGGGCTTTAGAGGGGAGGTCTTGTCCAAACAGAGAAGAATAAAACAGCTATCCTCTCCAACTTTGGAGGGACAGGAGTCAAGACAAATAATGGCGATAAGGAGATTGATGAAAGATGGACACAGAGCATTGTTTGTTGTTTTTAGACAAAGCCGGTCCTTCACTGACGCTAAACAATGAGGTTTATATGGCACTCACATGTACGTTCTGCTTTCAGAGAATACTTTTAAATGAATGGGTAGCTTTGGTGTGAACAGCTGCACCTTCAAAGTAAGTTTTCACCAGCCTGCAGGCTTTCAAATATAAACGAAAATTTCAACACTGATTGCTTTAATCAACAGATTTCACAGCCTGTTACAACAGTTTGCTCTTTAACAGTAGTTAGGTGCTTAGTCTGTCATGTCTGCAGGATATTGTGTTTTAGTAGCAGTGGTGAAAAGTACATTTACACAAGCACAACTAGCAGTCCCTCACATATTGAGTTTTTGCATGCAAATTGTCTGACTAACAACATGCATGCCGAGGCACTAATTATTATCAGTGCTTCAATAGCTAGCACTATCGCTGGACAGGAAGTGGGTACTGGGTTTAACCCAGGCAGGACCCTTCATGCATGTTTCCCATATGCTCACTATTTTCTTGAAGCTGTCTCCCACCTCCAAGAAAACTGCAGCGTAACACTAAAACTCTTTAATAAAAGGCTCTAAACTGGAAGGTTTTCTAAAGTATGACATTCATTGATTCACTGATTACATTTTAACAAGCAACATCTATGCTTGGCGTCCACAAGGTGAAACAAATCTAAAAAACAAAGGTGGGAACAAAATATACAGACAACACAGGTATTTTGTGACCATTACTAACACATGTTTTTTTTTTGGACCAATAAAAATACTTATAGTGGTTGAAAAATATTATAATAATATAATAATAATAGCTTTTAAGCAGATTTGTCAGCAAAAATATGCTTAATGAGTCTTTGGACTTTGACCAGCCCTATAAGTGGTTGTGTTGAGAATCCTGGCCTACAATAATTTATTTCTGCTTAGAGGTGAAAACCACCTGTTGTACTGCTGGTTGCTGTCTTTCTTTTTTTTTTTTTTCCATTTCTAAAAGTCAGGATTTAGCAGGTTTATAATAACAATCCAATCACTTTGAAAGTGTTATTAATAACATTTTTCTTTATTGGACTGCAACCTAAAAAAAACCTGCAGCATCTAAATATTCCATATTATTGCTAACGTGCAAATATGTACAAAAAATATCCAATGCAGTTTGCTTTGTATCAAATATGAACAATGCAATCCTCACTGGAGACTAATCTGTGCTCATAGACTGATCATGTGGTGCATTCAACGGTTAAGCTAACTGATGGACAAAACGATTCCTTCTACTGTTAAACTTTGGAGAAAGAGTATCACATTATCTAACATTGCACTGTAGATTCATCTGTGATGGTAAAAACTAAAAACACACAGGACCCAGCAACACAACTCATTTTGTGCTGACAGTGTGAGGACAGTGGAAATATTCTTGGTTTCCATGTGAGTCTGAGGTGAAAAAATTCCAAAAATAAAGATACAAATACATGAATTTTGTTTGAGATAAATTAATTACTAAAGATGCCACCTTAAGATTTATGTTTGAGAGTTGCACACAAAACTTTCTTTGTAGTACTCTATCAAAATCAAATGCAGAACACCCTCTTGTTTGACGGGGCCAAAAACAAAAGGAGAGAGAGAGATAGAATAACGGCATAATGAAAATCTATTCCACAAACAGTATGTGGCTAACTGGACTCGTTTTCTACATGCACTCTTTAAACTAAGGCTCTTCAACGCTGAGGCTGTGTGAGTTGGCCCTCAGGAGAAGAAAACCAGAATAGCTCACTGTGTCCTGTGACAAAGCACTTGAAAGGTAACATAATAGGGGCAAGTTCGCAGAGATAGAGCAGACTACGCAGCAGTCCTCCCGTAGGACACTGCTCAGCCGTGCTCTCTGCCAGCGTCCTCTCACCCAGACGCTGCTCGGAGCTCGTGAGTTAAAATCTGGTTCTTATCTCGAAGAACGTCAAATATAACCAAACAAGTGCAGGGGAAAAAAGTGGGCACCGGTCTGCACGTGTTCAGTCCCAATAGAAGCATGAAAAATAAGCAGGCGGCGGACTGACGACATGCATGGCTCCACTGGGGGTTCCCGAGAAGGTCGAAACACTCCAGCCAGGGCTGCGGTGTCAAACTAAGGAAGAGCAGCTCCAACAAAACGTTTGGCTACTTCTGGCTTGAAAAAGTGCACATTTTTTTGCTTTTTGCTATTATTTTCCAATTTTGAATCCCAGTTCTGTCTGTCTGTATTTTAAATGCATTTAGATGAAGTGTCTGCATGTGACTATTTAAGCTGTTTCATTTAATAATATCACATTTTTATTTCCCTTGATAGAAATACACAGCTCTACCAATAAAATAGGACTGAACCTAATAGTTCTTTTACCAGTTCTTTGCTGCGTGATCAATTATTTGTCAGAAAACAACAAAATGTGAGACTCAGTGTCACTGAATAAATTTAAATGAGGGCAAACTGAAGCTTACATAGGGTGAAATTATAATCTTTTTCTAGTCTGTTTTCTCATTGTCAACAAAACCCCCTCAAACATAATTAATTTATACAAATATCAAGAGTTTGACATACTTTATTCCCATGTGCTATAAGCATTCAGCCTTGTCCTACAAGGGAAAACACAAATGAGCCACATTAGAGTCACACATCTGTATTACTCCACAGTTGACAAACGTCCAATACAAACACAGGTTTTACTCATTTTTGAGAAATGCTTGCTTTCAACTACATTTCCCAGCTTCATTTGGAAGTTAAAGTATATATTAGTGAGCAGTTTTTAAAGAAAACAAAGCTTCAGGCAGACTGACACACACGATGGGAAAGTAAAACTGATGGGTTAACATGTTATTGGCTGTAATGTTTTCATGAGATCTTTTGACAGTAAGGACAAGAAAAAAAAAGTTTTCTTTCAATAATACAATTTCACAAGAAAAGAGAAAATAAGTCCTGACCTTTCAAACTGCACCAACAGGGTAGTATGGGGATGTGTGTCCATCACAATATCCTAAATCAATATCAAAAAGTGATAGTTTGTCTGTTCATCAGTCCAAAAACTACTATTTTTGTCATTTTTGCCTGAAAAACACCTAAAATATGCTCTAAATGCTCAAAATACACTTTATATTACAGATATGTCAAAATACAATTACCTTGAAAGAACATGCAGGAACACACACACTCTCACACACAGGCGTCAGCCCTCTGTCTTGTCAGACGCCATTAGAGAAGCAACCAGCCAACGTCTTGTCCTCAGCAGCTGGCAAAAGCCTTCTCCATTCATCACTGCATCTCTTCTCCTTGTGGACCTTTCCCTATTATTAGTGTTAATACAAGGCCAGAGGACATGGAGTGAAACAGGCCTGGCAGTGCTTAAAAAGCCCAAATGTCAGACTATGACATGCTGCCAGCTGCCGGCGTCTTTGATATGCTGTGGCTCGATGATGCTTATTTGATCATTTCATTAGAAAATTTGGTCTAGGTGTCAAAGAGGTTCCCTATGTCTGTGCTGCAGCTATTAGGCTCAATTATAGCTGCCAGAAAGACAGAGAACTGAGCTGGCTCTGTGCGCTGCATTCAGAGTGGCCTTAAAGAGCCACTGAGAGGGTCACAGAAATTGCCATTCATAACACTTAATGGCTTATGAATGAAGTTTTCCTTCTAATTATATAATCGCACATGCACACTCAACAAAAAAAGAAGAAGAAACTAACATTCTTGGCTCCAGGGACCTCAGGAATCATCATGGTGGAAATACGCTTTTTTCTTGTCTTGTGGCTTAAGTTTGATTTTAAAGATGTTTAAACCTTTCCTCATAATAATCTAGAATATGTAAGATTAGGTCCGAAAATACTGGTTGGTTAGTCCAGTGGTGACCAACCTATAGCAGGACAGTGAGATGACCGGCAGCTAGGGCTTGGAGGTATATGGAAATTATCTGAGTGATTTAATTCATTGTTTTTGCTCTGTGCAAAATTGTTATAAAAATAGAGAGAAAGGTCTATGTTTCTGTCTGATGCCACATTAGCCTCATAAACTGTAACCCGATTGCTGTAAGCTCACATGTGCTCCTGTTTAACTGTCTACAGTTGCTTCAGGTGGCAGCTTGTATTGGGAATCTCATAGCGAATTTATCAGTGGCATCATAGAAAAAGTAAATGTGTAATGATCCCGGGAGAGAACTGAAACCACAGGAGTGGAATTCTACTTAATCAAGCCTGTCTTTGCCTTCTCAGTGGACGCAGTTAGCAGCAAAGCTTAGCAGAAAGAGATGATTTAAAGTAAAGTGCTCTCCATAATCTGGAGGCTTCCACTTATATAGTTGGAGCATCGGTGCATAGCTCTGTGGGATAATCGGCATTCTTTAAAAATGGATAGGGCGACAGTGCCCCAGGTGAGTCCGGTCTTATCATTTTTGCATCTTGCAAGAAAAACAAACAAACAAAAAACTCTTTTAGATTTTTGCCTCTCCAAAGCAAAATGGAAAACTAAAAAAACAAAACGAAACAAAAACAAAGAGAAAACAAAATGTACATTTTTTTCTGTATTGTTTTTGCATGAAAATTTTACAGCAAATTTTCACTTTAACATAATTTCATAAAATGAAAACACTACATGAAGAAAAATAATTTTTGGCTGAACTGGAGCATCAAGTTTCTAAAAACAGCTGCTTTGTTTTGATGATGAAATGGTCAACTGAGTGATGACTTTAGTAACGTACTTTTCATAAACAAAAACGTGAGAAACACAGATCCTCAGTGACTTAAAGAAGGCTTGGTTGAGGGTTTTTGGTAGTCAGATGAAAAAAGCATTTCGTGTGTGTTAATAAGAATCTGTGAGAAATAATCATTTTAGCTGTTTTGTATAACTTCCAAGCAGTGGTAAAGAAAACAGACTAATCAAAAATGACTCTTATAAGTTGCAGGTGTATTTATGACCAATAAATAATACATCCTGTAACACAAAGACATATTGCATTACGTGTAGTACAGAGGAAAGATGTATAGTTTCTCTGTTGACTTTATACTAATATTAATCTGTGCACCACTGAGGAATAACAGTCAGGGCCATATTACCTTTTTAAATGTCAATTTTCAAAATTGCATGCATGACGTATTTGCACATGCATGTGGCACTTTTCATTTTTTTGAGCCACTTATAGATTAGATGTAATAGACATGCCGGGAAATGTGCAGCTGAAGGAATGCTGACCACATGTTCAAAAATAAATAGACCAGTGAGAATTGAAACAAGCACTCATAAGGTTAATCAAACCTAATTTCTTCATGGTTTCTCTTCTTTGGTCTGCCAGCATTTTCCCTGTCATTCTATTATTCTAGAGCTCTCTCTGGGCAACAGTAATCCAGGCATAACTAGGCCCTGCCACAGCAAATTAGCTGCAAACAGACGTAGAACAGAGTGAGTGCGTGCATTTCTCACCTTCTGCATAACACTTTTTAAGAACAGGCTGCATACCAGGAACACGTGGGGAAATTAACTAATTGGAAAACCAAGGAGCGGCATATTGGGACTGGCCTCGAATTACATAAAATACGTTTCTTCCTATGATGAATTTCTGTGGCCGATGTGGCGACGGTGAACTCCCTCAATCATCCGGAGCAGCTTTAACCTCGGATGTGATTAAATGACTGGTCAGAACAAAAGAAGCAAAAGGTTAAGAGAGGAAGAGAATGTGAGGTCTGACTCTTTTCCCCTCAGTTTTTTCCTTCGCTGAGGGTGGCGTCGCTTGCGTGGCCCAGGCGCACGCTGGAGGAGTGTTAAACCTCTCAGGCTGCGAGGGGAAGAAATGACAGGACTCCCTCAAGCTCCCCTCTGTTCTTCTAATGGACTCCTCCGTCGACATGGCGGGGTTAGAAACATCATAAGTTCATATTCCCCACATGAGACCTCGTCCCCCCCTTCCCTCCATTTACTGGTGTTGCCTTTCAGATTCCTCAATGGCTCCATCTCTTTCACCCAAAGAATCAGAGTCCTATCAGTGAAATCAAAGGCGATTACACAGCTCACTAGTCATTTAGGATCTCTGTGGCTGCGGTAAGTATGTAATGCATGCCGCAGCCCCAAAGTCTCTGTTTATTCAGTGAAAGTGCTCTGTAATTTATTTAAAATAATCTATTTTAACAAATAAAGAGGTCATTGAGTGAGCGCATTGCTGCAGGCACACATTTAAATACCTCTTTAAGAGTCTGACTGGCTGCTGAGCTGGCTGGACCCAGAGGATGCAGAGGCAGCCCTCCTCTCTGAACAAAGTGATTTGCCAAAATCTGAAAAGCAACATCACATGTTTAGTGAGGGAGTACTTGCCCTCTGTTGATCTGTGAGCACCGATCAGCAAGGTGAGGCCCTTTTTCCCTCTTTTTATTGACCTGTTTGATTCAGATCCAGAGAGCTTGTTTGGAGAGGGGGTGGGCTCAGAGCCCTGGCAAATGTTTTTTGGGAGGGAGTAAATATGACGGATGGGATTACAAGGAAACCCTCTCAGCAATTTCGAAGGGCTTGAAATAGAGCTGGTTTTTCCTGCATACCAGTACATCTCCCCACTTGCTCTCTGTGGTGGCTTGAGCAGCTCAGGTGCACTGTATCTACGTTATGTCTGCCTGTCTGATGGGATCTGACTGCACCACAGAGCTGGACGCATCAAAGGAAGTCAAAGAGAGGAGGCCAGTCCAACTGTAAGAGGCCCAGTTATATAAATGGAGCCAAAGTACTTTGCTTTATTTGGACTTGTTTGGGCTTATTTGTTTGTACACCACACAGCTTCATACTTGGCGAGATGCAGAGTGCAGTTTTTCCTCCCACTTTAAATACCTACAGTCTGCAGCTTGTTGGGTTATAAAACAACTTATTTCCATCATTAAATCTTATACATTATGTCTTCCATTTTTTTTAGCCAACAATACTTTCATCAAAGACTCCATTAAATTCATATTATAAAAGCTTTTCCATGTCATATGTTGGCAGAACTGACCTGGACTGTGAATGTATCACGCTGGCTGACTTATTCACCAATGAAGCACACATTCAGTAGACCTGTAAGGTTCAAGGGCTAACAAAGTGGCTAATTTTTGAGCATATATATCCACTGAAAGGAGGGGGACTGAAGAAGACTGACATTTCACCAAACTTTTCTACAAAAACATCAGCGGACCATGACTGGCATCTGGTGTAATAAGTGGTTGGTGTGTAGTGAGTCTCCTCGGTTCCGGCCAAAGAAAACCAGGTTTAGTGTAACCGCTGTTTCCTCGAGTGGCCCAATGTCCAGAAGAGAAGCAGAAGAAAGGGTTCGAGAGTTTGTAGCATGTTGTCACTCCAGTATAGCGCTTTAATCTCACAGAGCTTTGTTAGGGAAAATTCAGATATTAGACTTTATTTTCTTGAGGCTGTATCAGCTATCACTCATTCTCCACTATCTGCATGTTCATCCTCTCCTGATGCTGACAGATAAGGTCTGTGTTACTTTGTGAATAGCTCCATCTGTATTGGCTGACATTGTGGTTTGGGTCAGTGAGTCAGGGTTAGGCTGATGGATTACTTTACTAATGATTTTGGCCGGAGAGTCAGCTTGTTTTAAAAAGCCAGGCATTGGCTGAGTCAGTCTGAGTTTCATATGGTGTTATGGATTGGCAGAGTTGTGTGCAGAGCCCCTCCTCAACAGCCAAAATCGACGCTTGATTATTTAATGTTCTTGTTTTATAAACCTGGTTTAATCTGCAGAGCAAAGAAACAAGAAATTCAATCGGCACGGCCAATTTTAAAGAGAGTATGTTAGATCTCTTTTTTTTTCCATAAACAAAACCTGCAGACTGAATAGTAGGCGCTGTCACTGTAACATAATATACTGATTCCCTTTTGAGATGTTTGCATTTACTGTACCACTAGCGGAAGATGTCCTCTGTGATTGAGCCCACCCAGACTGCAGTGTTGCGAGGGAGCGTGCCCCTTACCTCCCATTGGGGGCAACAAGGTCCTGTGTCCACATTTCAAGCTGGGCTGTCACTCACAGTAGGGGAGAAAGAGTTCTGTCTTGGGGTCAGCACTTATGTTCTCCAGCTAAGAAAGCAAGGCGTGCTCTCAGAGGACAGGCAGCAGTTCAACACAGCACGCTTTGTGTTGCATCTACACAGGCAAAGAGATGAGCAGGAAAAAAGACAATTAAAAGGATTCTGTACGTCTGTTGCCTCGTAGCAGCTCTTTGCTTATTTCACAGAATCTTTAGCAAATTCAGTAGAGAGAAAGCTTTGGAAAGGAAACTATATTTTGATTCTACCACAAGTTTATGAACATAATTAATTTTGAGAGCTTCTAATCTGTCAACACTTCTTCTTAATATTTTTTTGTACTTGTTAAGAAATGTCGACTTTATTTTATTATTCTGTAAAATAAACCCATTCCCCCTATATGGGTATTTACTCTATTTAAAAGGAAGCAACCATTTTTATTGACACTTGAGATACACCTCACTTGCTGCAGTCTTCTGAAGGACAGTCTCCACTCGAAAACCTCCACATCACTCCAGGTAATGGAGCTGAAAGTGTCAAAGTTGGAAGCAGCTGGAGTTCTTTTTGCCCCCCAGAGTTTTCTCCATAAGGTTTCATCTTTTAAGCTGTTCCAAGAGTTTCTTCTCTGTAATCTGGGAGCTATCTGTGCTGATATATTATTGAAATGGTTGTGAAAACTGACATGGTTGTAGACACACCACAGGCACCAAGTACCAAAGTGTGGCACACACCAAAACTGACTTCACTTTTGGGGCACTATCTTTCATGAGGGTGACAAGCAAAAACCCAGTGTGAGTGTGCAGAAATAAATGTTGTCACTAATGTCAAATGTTGAAATGCGAACTCAGACTGAAGTTAAAGCATTTAGCAGCGCAGCTCTGCTTTGAACAGAATCTGATGACGCCACATCTGTGTTAACAAGGACACTGGTCTGGTGTCAATCTGTCCATCTTTGAACTTCTAATTGAGTTAGGCAGGATCAGCAGGCATAACAATCCATATATGAGCCTTAAAGAGATTAAAGAAGAGGGTAAGAGTGAAAGAAAGAGAGACATGTTAGGCCGGTGTCACCTCCTAATATAATTTGGCACATGGTCGCATGAGCTTCTTTAGGTGTAGAGTTTCTTTTTTAAGTGGCTAATGCCTGTGGTGGGTGAACACCCACTAGGGACAAGAGAGGTCAGTGTTTTGGGTGGAACGTGTGGAGAAAATGTGGGGGGATCTTCCTGTCATTCACTGCTAATTTCTCTGAGCTCTGGTGACCTCTGACCTCCATGCACACAAGCCAGCCACCTATACCTCAGTGAATCACTGTGTAAGAAAACTTCAACACCTCACTGGATATTAGAAACAAGAAACCTATTTGAATTTGGAGTAACAAGGTTTAAATGAAATAAATTATTTGTTTGCCTTTGGGCCCACCTCCATAAAGCGCCAACTTATTGTGGGGGGTTGCATGCCCGTATGAGCCCACAAGTTATCTTGTCAGGACAATTTGCTCTTGGTAGGGTCTCCCTAGGCAAACTGGTCCTGGGTGACAGAGCGATTCAGAAAGACCCCTATGATAGAAGAGAAATCAGGGGACGTGGCTACTCTGCCAGGGAAATGGTTACCAAGGCCCCACCTTGGAGCCAGGCCTGGGTGCGGGTTGCTTGCCAGAGTGTGGTTTGTGATGAGGCCTAACCCATGGTGCCCAGCTGGGCAGTCTTCTGTGGGCCTGCCACTCACAGGACAGGCCGAAGGGGTTCAGTGCTTTGTGAATCAGGCAGCATTCAGGGGTGAAGGTCCAAAGAGTTTTGTGGACCATGTTCCACACCTCCATTGTTAAGCTGCTGTGTGGAGCTGTGGCCATGTGTTGGCTGATGCCTGCTGTGGTGGTAACCCGGACCCAGACGCTGGATGCCAGAGAAAAAGGGAGCTATCAAGTTGAAGAAAGAATCTGTTAGCTTGTGGGACTCTGTGGCAACTGTAAGGTACTGACAGAGCAAGCAGAAATGGCCCTCGCAGTAGCTGAAGTAACATTTCAGCCACTGTGTCAGGAGGACCCAGAGTCCAGTATGTGGGAGTGGACCCAAATGCAGACACAATCAAAAACAGTAATAAGACTTTAACAAGCTTTATTGGATGAACAAAGATTCAAAGTAACAGGACGAAGGAACATAGCAGGAGTCTCTGACATAGTAGGTGAGCAGAACAGGCGAGGAACCAGATCTTACAGGAAACACAGGATGGCAGCAGAAACATTTCAGATGCTCACCAGGATGACGAAACTGGTACAAGTTCAGTGATGCCATGGAGCACGGAGAAGTGGCTTCCTACTTACTCTGTATACAGTAGGAACACAGTGTCTGACTCCCTGTCCTCCTCATCTACTTTGGACAGCTTGATGCCAGCTCTTTAAAAATATTGATACAATCCTACTTTCAACATAGAACAGAGAGCCTGGTGGAATCAAAAGCACTGAGTGCAATCTGCTCAGGCGGCCATAGAAAAAGGTAAAACAGACAGAAGTACATGTTTTATGTCTGTGTTGTCCAATCATCAAAGGAGTCCAGAGTTCAAAGAAGACCAAGATAAAAGCTTAAAGTTAAGAAGCGGTTTTCTTTAGAGGAGAAGAAACAACTTGCTAAGTCATCCAAAAATGATATGTTTTTATCAGTCTAACTATAGCTCTAGTGATGGAGCATTGGTTTTTGTGTTCCAACTGGTGGGATATAGCAGCAGATACACTGGTTCTGATATTTTGAAAATAATGGCATGAAAAGTGGTTAAACAAAGCGTGTAATGTTACATAATTATCTGAGGTTTAAGACTTGACAAAAGTTGTAATCAAAAATGGAGAAATTCAAAAATCCACCAAAAAAATAGTAGGTTTCTCACTGTATTCATGATAATTTGGTCTTCAAATATCCTGAAACGTTTGTCTTTCTCTTCTAGAGGTGAGGAATCCACATCAGTCTGACACAAGGTTCACATTAGTCATCCGACTTACTCAGGAAGGGTTAAGATAATCTGGAAAGTGGAAAAAATTGAGTTGTTAACTTCACACTGATCCTAGACAGCACGTCTAACTATTGGTCACCTGGGGCGTCCAATGGCTGCCACTCAGAGCCTCTATTCTCCAAACTTTCCATCTCATTTATTCCTCCTCTTCCTCTTTTCATAAGCACAGATGCATTGGGAACCTTCAATCAGCTTCATGATGACACAACCTCTCCATTTTCATGCACCTCAGTCTCTGTCCTGCATGCCACCACGCACACACAAGAGACGATACACACACACAAACACACGTGCACATACACACACCAATGTGCAAATGCAATTTGCCCAACTGGCAAACATCTGTTGATAATTATTGCCCAGTCTCAGCAGAGAACTTGTGATATTTAATATTTCCTCACCACTTGAACAAATAAGCTATAATAACTGCAAGGTACTTGACCACAGGAGTAGAGGAGATGTGCAGCATGAAAGGAACTGTGTGCACTTTGGTTCAGTCTGTGTTGTTTCCATAGTATTTTACCCCAGGCTTATATAGTAAAAAAAGAAAAGAAAAAAGAATCAACTTAAAAACCCACCAACCTCCATACACCCCCAAAACCACTGAAAGTTAAACAGTGAGCAAACATTATAAATCACTGCTTAAAAGAAGATATAAATAGTTATAAATACCTACAAACACCATTCACACATACTGTAGAGAGACACACACAGTTGAACTGATGTGCTATGGAGGTGTTGCAGAGCTGCAGAGCATCAAGAGACATTCACAAAACACTCATTAACTTACTTCACAAAGCCGCCTTTGTGACCTGCCAGATCCTTGGCTACTCTCCCTGCTCTCTCTCTGACACACACATACACACACCACTCACACATGGATAGTTTCTAGGCCAATAAGAAAGTACATAAACACTAAATGGGATTAAAGTTTAAATTGTTATAGCTACCTGAACATTTCTTTTTCTAGGAATGCTGCCTTGAAACACGAGTCTCTGTGCAGCCTGTTAAGAAAAGAAATAAACTGCTCTTGCAGCAAATACACCAACTAATGTTTGACCTGTGCCAAAACCCACCACATACAAGTCTGCCAAGACATAGATGAACGCTATCTAGGGAATTTATATGCTGTAAAATACGGTTGTGTACAGGTCATGATGCAGCACATATAGACACCTGTATCGCCTGAATCAACTGAACATGCAGTTATATTCCTAAAGATTACAGATTAAATCAGCCGAGCACAAAGAGGACCCAGAGTCAGTCCTCTTTGTGAAAGCTCAACATGAAGTTAAGTAATAAAAGGTTTATTAACTATTTTTGTACTTTGAGACGTGTTTGTTCATCTCCAATGCAACTTCTAGGATCTGATTTGAGCAGCAGTAATATAAAGTCCAATAAAAGATCCTTTTTTTCATTTTATGAAGCTCAAACTGTCTTTCAGATCAACAATCCTGTAGTTGGCATTCTGCTGATTAACAGTTGGTGGCAGTAATGCACAAACAGAAGTAGTAATGATGGGCATCTTTTATGATACTTTACAGAGGAAACTACTGACTTATTAAATAAAGAAACCAATAACAAATATGCTAACTGCTTGCAGCCACTTATGCAATTACTGTGATGGTGAAAAGAGACCCAAGTTGGAATAAACCTTCACAAAGATTCATCGATTTTTTTGCACCAGCAGCAGTGTGACAAAAACTGCTTTTCCATGATAATGAATTTACCACGAGGCACTTCTTCCTGCCTGCCCTCACATCAAAGTGAGCAACCTGCTCAGGTTTCACCAGCCAGGAGGACCAGCCGAGGCAGCACGGCTTGTTTCACTTCCAGCAGATGAGTGGGGAGGCTTGAGGAGGAGGTCAGCAGCACACCAGGGGATTCCTTGACAGCAGCTTTGCCAGAGACCACCAAGGTGATCGGCTGATGAAATGACAGGCCACATTCTTATCCTCACTCCCGAGGGCAAGGAAACAGACAAGGTGCCGGACGAGGGAGGATATCAATGGCATGTTTCACTTTATTTTGGAGATTGGTTCTGTTTGCCTGTGTGACTGCGTGTGAAGATATCTTCATGCACGCTGCCATTTACATTCAATATGCCCACTGTACTGAAATCAGCTGAAGAGAGGTTGGTGTTGGAGCATGAAATATTTTATAAAGGCATACTTGTTAAGTACGACTTACATTCAAGCGAGTCGAGAAGTAGAGAAACAACCTCCGTGATGGATGATAGAGAAATAAGTATTTGGGCTGGGGGGGAAACTTCTAATTACGAGAAGGGAGGCACGTGCTCATTCATCCCAAGAGGGACTCTAAGAGCTTTGGCCTCATGAATTGAATAGTGTGGTGAGGGGGTTTGGGATGGACCAGAAGTGGCACCTTTGCCAGCCACAGCGCACAAGGTGCCTTGACTCCTTTTACCACATGCGATTGCTGCCTGCATGTTCCGTGACCCGTCACATAATCGAGCCCTTCTCGCTGCCTTGCACCAAAAAGGACACAAATTCACCGCCTTTCATTTATTGCCTTATAAAAAGACTTTTGGTCAATTTTTGCATCTCTAAAACGAGCATGCTGGTTTTCCCCCCACATAGTGCTCCATTCATCATAGGCTGGTGTAGGGAGACCTACTGCTCTTACATTTCCTGTAATTGGAGTGGCAGCGGTCCAAAGGTTGGCATAAATATTAAAGACAGAAGGTAGCAAAATGAATTATTTCCTGGCAGTTTCTCACCTTTGCCAACAAGCATTTTTATAATCAGTTATGTTTCAGCAAGAGAGTGTTTGCATACATCTTTGTTTAGTTACGAAACAATTTGTCACCTTTTATTCTCCCAACTTCCTCTTAGGTCAACAGGCCCCTGTGGTGCCCTAAATGTTCTCCACGAGCTTATGAGGCTTGGTGGTGAATCTGGTGCCTATGAGACATAACTCTCCCTGTCAAAACAGAGAGGGAAACCATGATTCTTTGCAACACGCGTCCCACGCTGCTCGAATCTAATAATGCAGCAGACGTGAGGTCATTTTTTTAGCGTTCTCTTGCCAGCATTTATTGAACGTGACTACATTTTTGGAGCTTTCAACTAACTTTACAAAGGTTATTAAGAACGGGATATTTTGAGCATCAGATTAGGTTTGTGTGCATGTCCAGTTTCAAGTTTTCAGGAGCTGAAGGTGCTAAATCCTAAGAAGAAAGTTATCTCATTATCACCGCAGGACGACTTGGTTTTGCAAGAATCTGATGTTGAACTTAAAAATGAAAACTTGGAAATGCTCCTTCACCCACTTGACCACTTTCTCAAAGTGGGCTGTTGTCCAGCAGCTACATGTAGTCACTTCACGGTTTGTGTTACAGTACATATTGACATTTGAAGCTGATGTTTTGAAATATTGGCCAATCATATATTTTGACAAGACAAATGTGAGCCTCAGTGAGTGTTTCTGTTTTAGGGGTCAAATGAAAACACCGTGTGATGGTCATTTACAGTAATGCTTTTTTTCCAGTGCGCGCGCACACACACACACACACACACACACACACACACACACACACACACACACACACACACACACACACACACACACACACACCGTGTACACAGTGTGGATGTGAAAATGAATTTGAAAAGGAGGAAAAAAGACCAAAAAGGCAGCTTTTGATAGAATGAAATGCACCCAGCTGTGAGCTGGACCTGCCACATTTAATGCATAAATAAACCTGTATCTGATGCCAGGTTTTCAACAAACTACCAGGTAAATGGGAGATTTTCAGATTAGAGATATAGAGATAGCACACTTAATAAGAAGTGATAGGTTTTAAATTATTGTGGGGCGTGATGTTGATGTTGAATTAGTTTGCTATGAACAGGATTCTGCTTTATTGAGTGACCTGTGCCTGCTGAGATGGAGTCAGCTGGTTAAATATTTAGTATAAAATTCTTCATTTCTGTCATGTTAAAAACATCATGCAAATTTCAGACAGAGTGAGCATCCTCTTTCCTTTGGCCGTACTTGTGTTTTTAGTTGAGAGATGCTAAATTAGAGGAAAACATCTGTAGTAACACACTTTTGATGAATGTAGCTGCAGCAGCTGAACCTGTTTTAATAATTCAAGATGTTTATACTTCTCTTAGACTCTAATTATGCACTTACACATTTACATATTTGCAGGAAAAGTTCAACGGGCAAGATAAAAGTCACATTCAAGCACCTTTTTTATTGACAAATTGGAATAAATACCCATGCTCTTGACCATCACACGTAGTAAGTTGTTTTCTTTTGCTGTGCAGTCAATCATGTGCTTTGACATACAAAAATAGACTGGGACACTTAGTAAAGAAAACCTCATTTATAACAAACTTCAGTGCATATATTACACATATTTAAGAAACACTTGTGGATGTTATGGGATTGCTTCAAGAGGTCCTTTAGGTGGTGTTTGCTTTAATTATCGAAATGGAAATGGCCATTTAAATTAACATTTCAGTTATCTTTGCAATCAGAGCCCGCCTCATGCCGTTAAAATACAACATCATAAGTTAAAAAAAGAAGCAAAAAAAAAGAAAAAGAAAAAGATGTGGGCAGTCTGCAGAAGAAATACTCAAACATGAAGGGGTGTTAAGAGCTCTAACCTCTGTGGTGGGGTGCGTCAAGAGACTTTTTCTCGTTTACTTTAAGCCGGCTGCCTTTTAAGAGTGATAGAACACAGGTTTCCTCTTCCATTCATACACTGTGAGTCTTGGATGCTGCGTTAAACATGGAATATTTGTGTGGGAACATCATCACGGTTCGAATATATTGGCAATGGCAACGGGGCATAAGGGCTTCCCTATTTGTGCCACAAGATGAGAGGGTGTTTCTTTCACTGGCGCCAGAGGCCCTGTGAACCGTAAGCTGATTAAAAAGGCGACCTCATGTTCGTGCTGACAGTGGCCACATTTAAATAATGCTGTCAGTGTCAGAGACAAAGATAGGTGGGTGGATTCAGCGAGAGGAAAGGATGAGATTTGTTTTGAGGTGTATGGAGAAAGTGACCAATTCTCAGTTCTTGTCCTACACAAATTCTGATGACCTCGTTAAAGGATTGGTACCTGAATGGAGCTGCTTTAAAAATTCCTTCTAGCATGTCTTGAGGAAATATTAAGGGATTAGTTAACACTGTCTTTTTCTTTTCCAGTGGTTTCAGGCTATAAGACAGCTTTGCCAGGCTTTCTGCCTTCACCCCAGTTCAACAAAGGTGAGTGAAAGTTTAGTTTTTGAGCTCACAATACACAAAACTTTAAAATTAAGATGAGAGATAAGTTGCTTCATTGTCACTAAGGCAAAACCGGGGTCAACATGGAAGCTCAGCGCTTGGGTTGAAATTCCTCTTATACCACTGTAAGAGGATCCTGGATTCAAACCTGGGCAGGACACGGGTCTCTGCCACTATCATTTTTGAAAAAGAGAGTCTTAAAGTGATTGAACATGAATACAATATACAGTGGGTTCAGAGTCCTCATGACACAGAACAGACACAAACAATTTGCATCCCTAATACTATGCATCAAGTAAGTCAGAGAGTACTGTGTATTAAAAGGAAAAAGAAGACCACATGTGGAAAAAAGCGGTTTTGTACACAAATTAAACAGTCAAATGCTACTGTACTCACATCGATAGGCAGTACTTTCCAATGAACACATTAGAAAAACTGCAGCAGGACTCAAAACTAGACTCAGACACACAATGACCACAAATTAGTCAAAATAATAAAAGCAGCGGCGCGGGGGCCGAGGTTGCCAGCTGAGCAGCACCGCAAGAAGTGACTCATAAAGAATTAAAGGCACTTCAATGGAAAATGTTTGTACTGACAATGATTCAAATGACTGTGTGCAAAATTAGAGATGTTTGTTGTCAGAAATCCACAGAAAATCTCTGTAATTGCTCTCAGCTCTCCTTTATGCAGCATTTTGGTTTGACTGAACATTTTCAGCCAAAACTGACAGCTGTTTCCAGTGAGAAGCTTAAAAGCCATATCTATGTTGCTTGACCAGCACAGAACAACATACAGCCAAAGTTAACAACTAGCTGGGGAACACACTTTGCAGCCAGGAAGCCAGATACTTCTTTCAGGAACTGATGGAGCCTAATACAGAGCTCAAAGGATGAAGAATATAGACCTCAAATGAATGCTAATGTTGCTTCCCTATTTGGTGGATGTGGTAACAGAAGACTTTATCCAGACCAGTGTTGTGTCTTTACTTATGGTTATAATATTATTTACCAACTAACTAGCAAATAAACTAGAAGATAGATCCCCTCCTTCTCCCTTTGTTGATCTCCAGGAGGGTGTTTCATATTGTAGTCTACTTACTAAATATCCTCTACCCCATCTCATCATGGGGATCATAAAGAAATACAATTTCAGATGTTTAAATGTACATATTTAGTTGAAGAATTTCAAAGACGCGATAGTTTAGAGACACTATGGTTATTTTCCTGACAAGCAATTGCATGTAATTACTGAGCATCTTTCCCCAGAAGCACAGATGGAAACAGTGTGACCTTATTATACAGCTGTATAAAGTCTTAAGAGGCAATGCTGGGGTGGATGGGTGGGTGTAAAAAAGTGTGTCACAACGACTTTGGAGACTGTGGTTGTCCCAGAAGTCAACATTGGTTTCTTTTAACCATGAGGGCGATCGTTTTCCTGACCTTTACCAAGTTGCCTAAAAGTAACCAAAACTTACAGTTTTTTACAGCCGCTAGGACACATTTCTCAATACTTAGGTCACTTTTGCAAAACTCTTCACACAATCCTCCTAACTGACCGTCAGCTTGGCAAAGCAGTTCATTTCACATTCAAAATGCACTACAACTACCAAAACACTTCATTCAGGTCTCAAATAAACTCATTCTTCCAGA
>NW_005187409.1:220663-275063 GCF_000239375.1 Pundamilia nyererei
AAAAGTATCTGAAGTATGGGTAGGCGCTTGTTAGCGACTGTGAAAAACTGTAGTGCAAAAAAATAAAAATACATCTTATTTGAAGGTAACTCTTTTAAAAAAATGACATATTCATATGCTCTGTGTCCACTTTTATGACTTTAGACAGATGTAGGACCTAGACTGATTTATAAAAAAAAGACTCAACATGGTGCAGAGCATAATAATTTGAATGAATCCTTATGAGTCATTACTCATGACAATGGGTATCATGTCCTAAAACTTCACTAACGACCGCAGTCATCTTCTGACTAAAGACAGCATATGATACTTATTAGCCAACATCATGTTTTCCATATGTAGTATTTTTTCTCCGTGCAAGGAGAAAATGGACTTCCAAAATCCCCCCCATGCTGTATTTGTTCTGGTCATGTTTCTGTGATTCCATATCAAGCAAGTCTGTTTTTGTAGTGTGAGTCGTCATTACAGGTTTAACAACATACTCATTGTGATTTACATCTGACGAACAGTCATGGGAGATATAACAAAGCACAACTGACAAAACATTCCAACTGTTCTACATCTACTGCATTAACCCTCCACTTTTTAATACTGAGACCATTGTGACCAAAGGGATCAAAAGAATAAAAGGCGGTCTGCCTTTGGCTGTGCACCGAAGTGGGAATGATACTTTTCCCCACTCCATTCTGCCGTTATTTATCGCCCCTGACGGTTGAGCCTGGGTCCACAGGAAGTGAAGCGTAAGTGCAACAGGAAGAGGAGAAGGTGGATGGTCTGATGTAAATCAAGTTTTTTTTATGAGGCTGGGCCACCCTGGAAGATGAAGTGCTCTTGTTGTGAAAGAAAACAGTGGAGCGGTACACATGTCATAACATTGACACCTAGGAGGGGGTTGGCCGGGATCCATCTTCAGGCCAGTGCTCCCATGTGCCCTCTCGGCCTGAAACACTACCACACCCGAACCCCGAAAATCCTTCTGCTCTCCTCACACGTGCCATTCCACCTTATCCACTTTCCTTTTCTCCATCCCCTTCCTCTTCTGTCCAGACCTGCCGCCGTAGGTTACCTTCAACATCTTTAAGAGCAGTGCCCGGCTTCTGTCCACCAAAACACTTTCTCATACAATAAACAGAGGGCCTAGGTGGTCCTGTCAGAGCCGCTGTCTTTATAGAATAACCAGCTACCACAAGAATCTCCTTTGCTTTTTGTCGATGCACATCAATGTGTGCATTCATAGCATGTATTGGATTATCAAAACTTCCTTAGGCTCTGCAACAACATATGTCACATTGCAAATAACTAATTGCTGGATTCAGTCCATCTTAAGGCAACACAATTATTTGCTTGGTGCACTGCCAAAGGTCAGCCTGTTCTCATAGAAATGATCTTATCCATTTGTTTTGCCAGTTATATAACATAATTGCAATAAGCATGGCTGGATTAACCTCCAAGAATTCCCTGGGGCACAAACATGGGCTGTGGTCACCTATCAGGCCCCCTGTAGTCATTAAACTTTTGATTAAATGCAAATTTAGTTACTAGTCATGGCCTCAGTATCAGCTACTGAAGCAGTAACTGCCACAAGACTTTACATGTTTCATTTTATGTTAATCATCTTAACAAATGTGTTTCCACACTGTGAACTGCTGAGCTTTGGGGCTCCAGGGAGTCTGGGACAGTTACTCCTTTGGTAACACTACTGTGGTACTGTTACGGTCTTGTTGTGTAGTGGTTACGGAGAGTCAGTATGAATGCAATTCGAATCTTCGGGATGGTTAGGTTTAGGCAAAAAGCCCTACCCTTTAGGGTGCACTCACACTAGGCTCAGTTGCCTTGTACCTGGCCTGAGTACAACTGCCTCCACTCCCTGCTGGCCAGTGCACAAACCTACCTCAACAATCCAGTACTCATCAATTTATCTCAGCATTTCTCTGTTGCAGAACAAAAGTTAATCATTTCATATATTTTCTCTCTTACGTTGGTGTGAAATGTGTGTGTTTAGTTAGTTTGTTTGTTTGCTTGTTTTAATCAATTTTAAATCCTGCTTTTTATTTGTTTTTGTTTCTAATGTCTCTGTAAAGCACTTTAAATCACCTTGTTGTTGAATTGTGCTATACAAATAAATTTGCCTTGCCTTGCCTTACGTGGGGACGTGGTAACATATTGCCCTTTCACATAAACACAAACAAATATTTTTATTTATTAATTGACTTCTCTGTATTGGTTAATAGCAAGAATCAATAAAAATCAAGTGAATACTGTGAGTGTGAATGTTAAAATTGTTAAGTGGCATTATGTTTTCTTTTAACATAATTATGTTTTCTTTCTTGCCCTTTGAAATTAATTAAATTTATGTGTGTAAATGTGTAGTTCATAGGAGTTACAGTTGCATTTATTTTGGGGAGAATTTCTGTTATTTTATGTAAAAAAAGAAAAAAAGAGGCCTTTTCCCCATAGAAATCCATTCAGTTTTTAAGGTGGAATTTCTCTAGTGTGTTCATTGACCTAATGGTCACATCAATGGCATGCATGTGTTGGTGAGAACACTGCACTGTTTGTGTGGAAACAGTTTGTCACATTTCATTAGCTCATGTAGACCACTTTGCATGGTCCTCCCCCAGGTAAAGCACCATGCATGGTGCTCATTCCATGTGGCTCAGTTGGTGTTTAGACAAATACTGTACACACTTTATCCACTGACCTTTTCACTGTAGGTTACACACCTCAACACATGATTGGACATTGTTGTTTTCATTCCTGTTTGTAGCAAAAATGGTGGGACTTCGTTTTTTGTGGCGAGAACCAGAAGTATTTTGCAGGAAGCTCTGTGTTTACGTGAAGTGTGCGACAGGAGCCGAAGAGATGGCTGGCATAATGGGGTTTATTTACATTCACACTCACTTACACTGCGCAGTGTCTGGCACTCTAACTAAGGGGACACGTTCTTGCTGGGAGACGTCATTAGTGCTGCCACACATAGAAACTGTGTTCATGAGCAGTGGGGTCACCCACAGGGATTACTCAGGTGCTATGACCAGGTCTTGTGAGACTGCAGCGAGTCAGATATGAACATTGCAACATCAACACTCTCACGTCCCAGTTATTTACCCACTTTTACTTGCACGAGCAGGCGGTCGAAAACACATTAAGTTGGTCACTCCACTTTTAACCTCGGCCATTAGCATAATCAAATTACACTAATATTTTCAGAATTAAAGCCCATGCACATTAAGTCTTGAAATAGATGAAAAAAATCAAGGGAAAGTTTATTGCCCAACCTTTTTCAGGGTAAACATAGCAAATTGGAGGTGGTTACACCTACAGTGCATACATTAAGACAATTATTAAAGGTTAGATGAAAGCATTTATTTATCCATGATCTACAGTAAAAATGTTTGAAAGCTTGTCTTTTTGTACAAATTACTATAATATTTATTACCTCCTTAAACATTTCATGTTGTGACTTTGATTACAGTGCTACACATTACAGTGTACAACTTTATGTAATATTTTAAAAGGGTTATTTTAGAGCAGGAAATTATACCCATTTACATTATCAATTAATTAATCAACGCTTTAATAGTTTAATAGGAAAATGCGAGCAAACCATTTCATAATTTGTTTTGGACAAACAAACTCTACAAAACTCCAAAGACATGCAGTTTACTGTAAGTATAGATAAGTCATGTGAAAATTTGAAAAGCTGAATCAAAACATTTTTACTTGGTCATGTTTCACGAAAGTGTGATTGATAATGAATTTTTTGACACACTCCAATCAAATCAAAGTCATCCCCAGCTGTAAACATATTTATTAAGCTACAAAATCTCAACAACAATTCAGATTAACTTTAATTTAGCAATAAGAAATATTTGTCTCCGTACAAAGTGTGTGTGCGTCCTAAAAATACTCCAAGATGTCACAGTAATTTGGAAAGAGACTCGCACAGAAGAGCAGTATTTGAATTTGAAGCGACCAGTATATTTGGCGTGACTGTATATTTTTGCTGGACTGTTTAGCTTGGCATCTCCGTGCTGATAATTTATGACACATCTGGTGTCAATCTGCCATCACCTTCCTCATAAAAGGTCCCCAAATCATGAATATATTCTTTAGATGGCAAGAAATGCTCATTATGCGCTGGGCTTGATTTGTGGAGTCTATCTTTTTCACAGCTGACTGGATATTTGGGTACGAATCAATGTGTCTCAGAGCGAGTGTGTGAATTTATATACTTGGGAGTGTCTCCACAGTCAGTGCTGTGGCCAAATGTGGGACACAAGCGGCACCGCAACGGAAACCCGGAAAACTGCATTAATTGAGGAGGGGGCAAAAAGGAACAACATCAAATCTGAAGTTCTTCTCTTGCAGTAACTCAGCATCATGAAATTCTATACTTCCCCTTTCCCTGCACAAATATGTGCTTCATTTTTAATCCGCTTTAACAGATATTATCCTTTACAGTCTGCACTTACTGAGAAAAATGATCCAATTCTGATTTAAACTCTGTATTTTTACCTTTTTGGAAACCATGAGGCACTCAAAGCGTCAACAGCTGAAAAATTGCTTTTGCAATGAGAGCAGCAAAGATGATTTATGGAGAAAGAGTAATTTTCTCACTGCTGCAGCAGACATGGTTAATGTCACCATACTTCAAGGAAACAAAACCTTTTGGTTACAAAAGCAAGTGAAAAGCAAACTACTCAAGTGATTTTCTCCTCACAACTTGCCATGTTGCTCTGGCATGGTCTTAGCTGGACAAACTTGTAGAAAGGTTTCAGTCAGAGTATCCTCTATGGAAGCGAATGAGAGAGGAGGCTGGAAAGAGGGCCGGTCAGTGAATGTTTCATTATATCTAATGTTGCCTTCCCTGAAGCGCTCTCCAAAGTAAGCGAGCTGTGTGAGCTGGGGCTCGAAATGCTCAACCCCCTTGTGACCACTTGGAGCAAAGCAACTCTCCACTTTCTTATTTTCGCCCTCAAACGAAAGCCTCTGCATGGATAACACAGTGGTGCTTTTTATTTAACTTGATTTTTTAAAGCATAGAGTTTCTCTCGCTGAGAAGGGGGCTTGACATGATTAGAACACGGGCTATATTTCCAGGGTGATAAACAGGCGAAGTGTCACAAATATTTTTTTAAGGGACGCTGCCATCACAAACATAATTCAGTTCAACATTTTGGAGATGAATTGATAAGAGTTTCATGCATAAGAGTCATGGAAGTAGTCAGCCAGTTGTGAACATTTAAACAGAACTAGAATTCAGTCACTCCATTGTGGAAAATACATTTATATTTTTGAGCAGTTTTTAATCAAACCTTTTACGGAGATGACATGACCAGCTGTGTTTTGTTAAAGTCAGAGCCCCATGACTTACTGATCCTCTATCCAAAAATCAAGAATGATCTTAATTGCCTCTATCATTTCACTAAATGGTTAATGACAGTGATTTAATGCACAGAGCTGTTTGAGCGTGTGCAGCAGCTGCGAGTGTGTGCGTAAGTCGTGGTGCTCAGTTGGCTGCTGGGTCTTTGCTTTGATTCCCCTGCTCCGGCATGTGCGAGGACTTAGCGGGCTGAGATCCCAGACATCTGTTGAATATTAGGGGCAATAACAGCTGGGCGGACCTCAAACATGGTCACCCACTTCACCTCGCTGTGTCTCTGAGGATAACCCCAGCTGCCTCACACTCCAGATGACAAGTGCCCATTCACTGGCCCGCTGAGTCCGGGCCCTGCCGATGAGCTGTGCACCCTCACTTCTAAACAACCCAACAGAAAGCCTCAGCTCCTTCTCGTTTTGTCTTTCTCACTGACTTTCTCCTACTGTGCATGAGAACAAGGTGGGTGGTATATAGTGATTTCACTGTGATAATATCCCACCATGTTTGATTTCCCATAATGTGTCAGTTTGTTGTTGAAATAAATTCTGGCTCCACGGTGGTTGTCTGTCAATCGCTCTCCCACGGCTTCCTCCTTTGAAAAACTACGAAAAAGAGAAAGAAAAAGAAGAGGTCGGCCATAAAGGCACAATGCTGGCGTCACAAGATTTCTAAGAAATATTTTCCATGGTAGACTTTGTTTAACAAATTTAGAATTATAATTTAAACTTCTAGCAACAAAAATCACCTTTGTTCAGTTCAATACACTCAAACATTTGGCTGCAGCAGCATAAAATGCTAAATGGTACTCAGCGCAGTAATTTTGTCATTACAGCCTTAATTAGTCTATTATGACTGTTATAATGGCTAATGTAAGCAAACCTTTAGACACAGATAATGTATGTACGCTGGAAAGCCACTGGCTACAGTAAGGTGGAAAAGGTGCATGATCTCACACTAATGCTGTAAACTGAAAACTGTTATCTGAGACCAGATCAAGCCAAGATTTCCCATTTCATCCGTTGGCCACAGGTTACAGTCAAGCTATCAATCAGGATGCATTTTTTCAAAGCTACACTGTGAGACTGATGGTTTCGAGACTGCATTTCTGCCACTGTGTTCCTCATTACTTTATATTGCTTTATATAAGGCTGTCTTAGCAAAAGCAGAAACTTTATTTTGTAATGATTAAATCATTACATTCAAATTCAATCTGCTATCCAGTGTGGACATTTTCTTACCCATGTTCTAATAAATCACCACTTTTCAGAACAAACTACAGAAGCTAGCGTCACCTGATCTGCTGCCCCCCTGCAGTAGGCATTTAAAATGGGTAAAATCTTACAACCCAGTTTTTACAGAGATTTTCCCATTTCTACATTTAAAAGTACTCAAAGTATGTTTTTCTTTTTCTAAAATCTCACTTTAGTGGTAACCAAATATTTACGGCAACCTGATTGGTCAAATTTTCTGCATCATATTCAACCAACTGACGGAAACACAATACATACACAATTAATTGCATTTGAATAGTTTCCTGACAATCATCTTACACCTTAACTGGTTAAGGCACATTTCTGACTTGACATTAGCCGGTTTGGGTCAGATTACTTTAGAATGACGTAATCATACAATTATTTTACTCATTTTTTAAAGCAAATGAAATGGATTTTCAGCGTTCAGATTTAAACTAAAGCTGTTTCCTACAGTGTGTGTGATGAATCTGCAGGGAATACTGTCTTTGGTGTAAGTTTTCATCCAAGGCCACACGAAGGACTGTTATTGTAACACAAAAGGACAAATGTTATCTTATTTTCAGTGTAAATAAAAAAATCTCAATCATCCAGAAATCATTATAGAAAACAAGCAACAAACATTTACCTTTTAAAAACTTTCATCCTGAGCAGGTGGCTAACTTTGATATACAGAAAAAAACACATTTGGCATTTAGGATGGTTTCACATCTTGAGTTCACATTTTAAAATATAAGGATATAATCAAAATGTAAACCTAAAACCTAAAGTAACTTAATCTTACTTCTTACTTTCACAAATGCAATGTAAAAAGTATTAGTTATTACTCAGCCCTGCAAATTAGTTACTAGTTGTGAACAACTTGGGAAGGAATTACACACAAAATGAGCGTTTGGACAATTACCTGGAGCAGATTTAGAACTGAGCCATAAGTGAATATTAAAAACGAAATCAATAACCACATTCATGTTGAGCTACACTCACTTTCTGGCATCCAACAACACTCCAGCCCAGTTGCTGCATTCTGGGTGTCGTTATGGAGTCACATTTTATGACCTTGTGATTAGTGTTTTTATGGCAGTAGGGAGGTCTGCAGATGGTCTATGTAAACTTGTTAGACTGAGGGGCTCTTGTGGGGAGGTGAAGGAGAGAATTAGAGCTCTGTTACAGCTGAAGGGGGATAAACAGAGATGGAGTGCCCTCTTCTGGAGCCTTTTACATTTTACACTGTACAGTAACTGACAGACAGGAGTGATTTTACTTTGTGACAGACTGAAACCATCAAATCAGTCAAGTGTAAATAGAAAGAACATGACATGAATTATTTACATCTCCACAGTTTGTGCCACGATCTTCTAAATTCAGTGATTGTGTGTGTGTGTGTGTGTGTGTGTAATTTTTTTGAAGGTAAGATAATACCCACTGGAGTTTATTAATATTTAAAAGAATTGAAATATTTATAAATGTGAGATTAATTACATTTTAAGATTCACAAATTAGGTTAAAATGTAAAAATATTAATAATTACTAATAAATGTAATGGGATTTTAAGTTTTTATCAATTATGAAAAAAGGTCTTTGTAATTCCCTGAAGACAAACCTGAAATAAGACAGGAGACCATGTGCAAAATCATTTTTATACACAAAAACATGATGTCGTCTTATATCATATCATCTTTCTGGTTTTGCTTCAGACATGAAAATCTAAAAATAAATTGTTGATAAATAGATTTTTTCCTCCTATATAAAGTTCTCTATAGAATCTTGGATTAACCACATTTTTACATGTGAAGTTGGGGGTTATTCTTTTAAAATACTTTAGTGAGTAAACAAACAGTGCGATGCATATATTAACATTTTTTCTGAATTCCCAAACATCATTTAAGATAATGCCTCGTAGGATATTTTGTGTTTAGATTTGCTTTATATTAATAAACACTTAAAATGGTCCTTGTGTTAATAACCCTTTCTAACAATTTTAGAAGGCAAAAAGTTTGACCCAGAGTGGCGTCGGTCTGGATTAGGATTATGTTTATGCAACATTATAGATAAATTTGCTCATTACTGAAATTGTGTTTGCTTCAGATGCGTCCTCCTATTGAAACTTAAGTCACACAGTGTGTGTGTTCCCAGATGTGATGATAGGTTTAAACAATGGCCCCAGACCAGCAGAGCCCCCGCTGTCTTGGCAACACAGATGACCCCTTACATCCTGCACACCAAGCTGGCATTAACGGGCCATGTGTTACACGTTTTACACATTCTTTAACTTTCAGGATCCAGTTTCACCTTCTTGAGTCTCTGGGGTGCACATGTACCAAGAGACTGTAGAAGGAGGATGGCAAAACAAAGAGGTTTAGCATAGAGGATGGATGTTACAAAATACCACTGCAATAGGTTGTGTGATAGTTTTTAAAGGAGATTGGTGCAGCTTTTATCTGTTTGCATTTTATTCATTTTACATATGTGCATGATTATTTGTACATTATTTGTATCAAAGACCATGTGATGATGACCAGAGAGCAGTGATGATGGATAAAATGTCATTATGAAAAATATAAAATGTTTAATATCATACAGTGTTTTTAATTAAAGTTTTGAACATGTTTCCCCTACCAAGGTGCTTATGCTTTGATGTATCTGTTTGTTAGCAGCAATACTCACACATGTAGAGGCGGATTTATTTGAGAGCAGTACCTGGGGACGATCTGTATCTGGGTCTGGGAAGTTTGTTTCTTCTTTTTTTTAAAGACTCTTTACCAAAAATATTTGGCAAAACTGGACATTTAGCATGATATCTTCACAAAGACATATTAGCCATAAAACAAAACAACAGGGAAATCATGTGGTGGGATACAGACTCTGTGCATGTTTATGTGTTTAGTTCATTTTGTACAATCAAGGCAAAAATTAAACAAAAATCTTAGGCTGCCTGTGCGAAAAAAAGCTTGCATTTTCAGAACTAAACAAAACAAAACAAAAAACCTTCTGTCCCGTTTCACTGTCAGATGAGCCAGTGTAAGTGTTTTATTTTTACTTTAGTCTCCTTGGATATTTGGAAAAGTCATACATCTCTGACAGCAGCATTAATATAATCCAAGTTAAGTGTTCATACCGAGGCGTCAAAGACCATTACTGCAGTTTTCTGAATTCCCAAACGTCATTTATTTTTATTCCATTCTGTGACAATCAGACGTGCCTGTTTTTACGACTGCTGCTGGAGCTCATTTTAGAAACACAGTAGTTATATTAGTTCATAAAACTGTTAAAGCGGTGATATGCTGAATCAAACTTCATTTCACAAATCATTACTTTCAGCTCCCGCTGTTTCATTTTCATCCCAAACATGTCAATGAAGCCGTAATGAAGTTGGAGAAATGGCCGTCACATGTAAAATGGAAAATATGTAACAAGTACCATGAAAATGCTCCATTGTGAGCTATATTAGGAGTGAAATACATTTCTGGATGGGGTTGCTCCAAATGACGCACACACAGAGGATTAATGGAACTTCAAACATGTTTTTCTTTGTAATGCATCATTATGAAGCACTGAATCTGTCAGCAAGGGGAATCTGTGCACTTTGGTCACCAAGCTGGCCCCACAATTATTACAGAAGCACTTTGAGTCCTTTCACTGAGGATAGAAGGATATATGGAAAAAACAGACTGACCAAATAATACTTCACAACAGGTGTTTTCCTGCACTTTTTGACCACATTTACATGGACTCCTGGCATGTTGGTGGTTTATTTGGTTAAATTTAATAATGATTTAGGTTACTGTGTTAGAAAATATATTTAGAAATTTGTTTTTGGTTTAATGTTTCATAACATAGTAAAATTGCCAATAGTTTTTAAGTTATTATAGGAACACTCCAACATGTTACATAAGAAAATTCCATAATGCCAAACTCAGCATTACAATTGGGAGAAAACAATCAGGTAGAATTTGCGAAAACTCAAATATATAAGCAGCTGAGAACTGATTAGTTTACTCAACTTCAGTTCAATCACAGTTTAAAATGCTACACCAAATCCTAGAGGAAATCCTCTCCACTTGGCTCCCATCAGCAGGATATATTGTCAAACTAAACCATGTTCCTAAGTCAGTTGGTAGGGAGCCGTTGCATTCATTTGAACAGTCACTGGGACATAATCAAAAGTCAGAGTGCCGTTGTAACTTGTTTGGTTGAGTAGATGACAGATTTCTTGCACATTATTCTCCCTACATTCCTGCCCACCCTCTACTACTGTCCTAGCCAACAATAGTAAACAAACCCCAGATGATTAAAAATAATGAAATAATCACCAGTCAATTCCAATTAAAAGCTCATGTAACACCCTACAGGTTATTCTTGCACTATACATATTAAAAGACATCAACACCCTTCAGGCTGGAGGTTCCAGCAGCTCTTGTATCATTTCAATGAGATATTTAATGTAAGATATATAATGACATAACCCTTTAAGATTTGACAGACTTTGAAATTCAAACAGGGCCCATTATACTTCTATATTTCCAGTTCTGAGTGCTAGTCCATTTACCTTTCATTTGATGGGAATTTTGTGCTCAAAGCAAGAGCTGAGTGTCTGAGATGAGCATATAAAGGACATCCTCTCTCACTGATAGCATACAGGCCTACCAGTAAAAAGCAGAAAACATAAAACAAAACATAAATGCAACAAACAACCACTTTCCATGTTTAATATGAGAATCCACCGTTGTAACAGGTTAGTACAATAACTTATAAATAACTTTGTTTATCATATAAAACATACTTGTATCTTTGTTGTTAATTAAAAGTCAAATATATTTGACTGCTAAAGCATTCTTTTTTACTTTACTGTCAGCACTTACATTAAAACATTACTCAGTAAAGTGACTTAAATGTGTTTCAAGTCAGTTTCTAATCTGTATGCTGAGCTCACTGGCTCCGCTCACTGCTTGTTTTTTTCCTTTTTAATTAAAAAATCATAGTGTTTACTAAAATATCTCTCTTTTAATGATGCACATATAATTCAGAAATCAGTTTTCTCTTCATGTTTTGAGCCACTGTGGCACTTTGCTGAACTCACTCATTTTGGCCCATTTGAGCCACATCTGAGCCCAGCTCCCTCCCTTACCCACTAAGTGCTTAAAAGAAACCTGCTCTGCTTGTCCAGCAGCTTTCAGCCTGCCAATCACTGCCACAGCCCTCAATGTGCCCAAACTAATTAATGCACAGATTATTCTCTCATAAAACCCCCATTAAGGACTCTGTTTCAAATGTCATGTCTCGCCACACTCTACAGATTTCCTCCCATTTTTTTACGATCACTCTCTGTGGTAACCGTCCTGTAAGAAAGACATCTTTAATTTGTTTGGATACAGCTGAAAGGGAGGGATATTACATCTATATTTAACTCAGCGGTGCCTTCGACAAGCCGGCAGAGGCTAGCTTATTTTTTCAGGTGCTTGTACTTTGGAGAACGGTGAGCCACAACCTTGGAGATTTCCACTCTGCAGAGCCACACTCACTCTGTAGCAGGGACTTCTGGGAAGGCAGCGTGTGTCTGCTGGGATTTGGCAATGGTTGCTGGACGATGATGAAACAATTAATCATAACATGGTCCGTTAGTCCTGCAGGGGAGGAGATGGTGTAGGACATGGAAGACGGCAGAATTTATATAAACACGTGGAGACTCCTAATTTACAGCAGCTCGTTAACACCTGTGAGGTCATCAAGTGTTCATCATGCTGCGGCTCTACTTCTTGTTCAAGCAGGCTACCTGTCATTCACGTTTACATTCATGTATTAACCCTGATGTGTTGCTCTCACTTTTTTTTCATACATTAAATATTTTCTCTTGCACAAACTGAACCACGGGTAAGTGGAAAACCCCATAACAGGATGTCAAAGTGGCTTTCGCACCAACTGATGTCAGATTCTTCAGAGTTTTTCCTCCTATTTTCTTGCAGTCACACTTTCTGCATATACACCACGAAGGCAGCAATACAGTTTTGACAAACTGCTTTGTTGTATACACACAGGGAAATATGATGAAGCTCAAAATATAAAACATTAGCAAGTCTTAAATACGTGTACTTTATTTGTTTGCATCACCACTACATATGGATGACTTGCAGGCATGATAGTCCCCAAAGTCACCACCTGGCAACTACCAGTTGCTAGGAAAAAGTGAGGTTGCTGGCACTTGGTAGGTAAAATTGTGTGCAAAGAGGATACTGTACGGTGCTGCGCCAAAAAGCTTGTGCAGTTGCTTTCGTTGCTAGTGATTGCTGCAGTTGTTATTGAAGACACTGACAAACATTTGCCATCTGGTCCCTATGCAGTAGTGAAACCATGAAGAGTGTCATACAAATCTCATTTGTGTTGCAGACAATTACTTCTTAATATCTGTACTTAAATCACGACTATTTCCCTTCAAAGTAAAAGCTGCTCCTTAACAGTGATGATGGGCAAGCAAAGAGAGTTCTGTCATAATGCTGTACTCAGAAATCTAGCAAGCTCAAAGGTTATATGCACCAATAAATGGGAATAGTTTTATCCCTGGTTTAAACCAATAAACTGGGACTGGTTTCTGAGACTTCCTTTCAATTCTGTTTTCTTGTAGTATAAAAATAGACAGCACGACCTTCCAAACAAACAGAGGTGTCAGCTGAGTCTGCGGTCTTTCACTTTAGTAAACATGGTCCTCACAAAGAAGCATGCTAACAAGAAAAGCCAAAGAGGTTTTCATGCTCCTTTATTAATTTCCTCTGCCTTGCTGTAACAGTTATGTTATAGAATGAGAATGGAGCAGAAAGATGGCAGGCAGGCAGGCAGAGGTAAAGGTGAAATAATGATTTGGGCAGAGAAGGAGAGAGCGAGAGCCGAGGAGTGGCAGCATGTTTGTACAGCTGAACACAAGCTGAAGAAGCCCAGGTCCCCTTCTCACACTCCATTAGGCCCTAAGCTCCACGGAGTGCTGCACTCAACACATAAACAGCCTCCTGGAAAAGCTCCAGGATGTATGGGAGAGGCAGGGGGACGCCAGCTAGCAAGAAACAACAACTGTCTTTTCCCATCAGTGCAATGCCTCCAAGGTACAGAAAGAGACTGCAGAGACAAGATGGACACGGGGGAGCCTGAATCAAGGCCAAAGGATTCAACAAGTCCTTTAACTAAATCATTATATTGCTCAGTTGTTTGAAATTACCCATGTGAGGATTTCTGAAGCAACATATGGTTTCAAGTTTCAAAGAGTTATAAAATCTGTGTTTAGATGACAAAGGGGCAAATACACCCAACAAACAAATCTGACTTTTGAGCAGCAGACTGGAGCTGCAGACAACAAGTGTCAACTTTCACTTGCTGTTAGGTTAAGCCACAGAAACTCTTTGGTCTATGAAAGAATCTGGTTTGGGTCAAATGTGATCCACTTAGAATATTGAAATGTTAGAAAGCTCCATTTGCTAGGTTATTGGACTTCACTCAGTCATTACAGCCTGAGAAGATTAGAAGTTGAGAAGAGTTTATTGCAGGTCCTGCCCACTGTCTGTCAACGGGACTTTTTTTCACCTGTAGTCACTTGGAGTTACTATATATCTTTTACTTTCTATGGTCTCTCGCCCACATGTAGCTGCAAGTTGCTTGTAGGCAGTGCGTAGGTCAGTCCATCAAAAGATGAACATTAAAAAAATATGTTTATCTTCCGAGTTGTTTACAGATTGCACAGATTGTTTATTGTTGTTTTTTTAAGGAACACAAATGACCACAAAATGAACCAAACAGAAGAAAATGAGAAAATGTTTTTTAAACACTTTGATAAGAAATAGTCATACACCGATTATGCGAATGCGGGCTGGAAGGTGATATCATAACCAGACATATGAGTTAAAGCTAAAGGCTGAGCTACAGTTTGGCTTCAACTGAGAGAGAAATGGAGGCCTCGTGTTCACTCACACAATGAACACAGCAGAAAGAAAGCACCGTTCTGATGGTGCTGCACAGCAATAGGATACTGCGCATAGATTTTTGTTACAGTGAACAAGGCTAAATATAGCAACAGAACAATGTTAGTCATTTGGTACAATAGTGTGTTTAATAGTATGTATAATGTATAACATGTGTTATTAGTTTTATATTTTATAATTACTTTTAATTTGTATTTTGACTTAAAAAAACACCTTAGTTTTAGTTTAAAGAGCAAATTAGTTTGTTTCAGTTTAGTTTTTACTGCTTAAAAAATATTTAGTTTTAATTTAGATTTTATTAGTTTCAGTGTAAGGTTTACTCTTTTACTGTATGAAGGATATTTACCAGAAACAGAACTGGGGTATGACAGAAATCCCCCACAACTTTATCAATAATCGAGGGTTCATTAGGTAAGTCATAACATTTTTTTAACCAAATTAACAAGCATTAAAACTGAGAATATTACCTCTAGTTCCCAAAATACTTTGAGTTTTTTAAATTTGTATTTTAGTTTTTTTCCCATCTAGTTTTACTTTTTAGTTTAGATGTAGTTAACTATAATAACTTTGGTATAAATATTAAAGTTAAGGGTCAGAGTTCATTTGCAGTCATTTGTCTTTCCAGCTGGCAAATGTCCAGTGTCGTAGCTCTTTTTTTGGTCTCTACCTTCCTGACGGAAGTATCTGCCTGCACATTTTAAAAATGTATTTTTCTATCGGTTTCTATTTAGTGTAGCGAATTCCTCTAACAAATGAAAAGTCCTGGTTCCATCGCAGAAAATCTACAATTCTGCCAAATCAAATATCCAGAGCTACCCACTGAGGTAATAGGGAGTTCTGAATATGTTGTGAATAAGGTAGTAGCAGAAAGTAACATTTCTTTCTATCTATATGTATTTGCTAGTCCAATTTAAATACTTTAAACAGAAATGAGTGGAGAGAACAGGAGAGTAATGATGCAGCGTGGGCCCCTGGACAGAGATGAATTGAAGATGCTGCAGACCCAGCCATCCAGGCTCCTTTAAGCTTTTTTTGTTAACAAAATCCAAGGGATTCATCATGTACTATTACATATACAAACACATGTATACACACAAGTGTATTTCACACAAAAGTACTCAAGGAAAAACACACTTGACCTGAGTGTATACATGCAGCGCGCGCGCACACACACACACACACACACACACACACACACACACACACACACACACACACACACACACACACATGACAGTGTCCTTGTGAAAACACGCATACTTCACATTACTGCGCACTTATAAACATGGCCCCTGTTCCATACACAAACACTTGCAACCCACCATAGTGGTTCTGTCAAAGTGGCAGGGCATATAAACCATGTGAGTTGCTGTAAACAAGCATAATGTTGCACTTATGAGCCACTCTGTGGAGTCAGCCTTTTGGGTGTTTGGGTTCTCCGAGCTGTTAAATTTCAAACTCAAGTCAGGATCTGACGTCCAACTGAGCAAGACAAAATTTCAAGATTACACCCAAGTCTCTCGTAAAAATGCTGATATATAATCAGTCTTTGGTCAGGGCTATCTCAGCACATACTTCAAATATACGGCAGGAAGTGTGATAAATTGGGGAGTGTTGATTTAAGCATTAACAGGAAAATCTTATCTTAACATCCCATTAAAGTATTTTACCATTTTTACCACACACTACATCCCAAAGCTCTGACATCAGAGCACAACCCATATCATAGTTTGTCAATGAAATCACAGTAAATAATGAATAAGCACAGGTATGAAAAAATTACGCTACAAGTGATTCTCATCACAAATGTTACTATGGAAACACACAAAAGTCACATGTGCTTTTAATTGCATTAAATGAATATTTTTCTCCCCACTGTCACAGGATTGGATGCTCATAGAAACATTCCCTGTCCCCTAGGATCCCCTATCTCTTTTCTACCCTTGATTCTGCAGGATATTCAGGAGAGCAGATCTCTTATTAAGAAAGTTGGCTTAAGGGACAGGAGCTAAAACAGCTTCTTTCTGTAACAAGGCGCTGTTTAAGGTATATAAGAATGACTTTGAACTGTGAATCATGCAAAGCTACTCTAGAGTCCTTGAATAAAAATACTGCATGGAGCTCAAAATGAGCATAATGAGTTCTCTTTAAGGCACCCAAGGAAAATCTGAGAGGTCACCAACAGATTATAAAATATGGATTTTTATAAAGATATATTGAGTTTTATATTATTTTCCCTTCTTTTCAGCTTGAAATACTCTCATCCAAGAATCCTTAAATGAAACAGCTGCAGGGGAAAAATCCCTTTGGTTGCTCTAAACTTACAGTATATCCCGCAATGAGGCTATAACAGGGGCCACAGTAGACACTGGTTTATTTACAAGCCAAAAAAGGTGAAAAACCTCAGTTGTAAATTGTAGATTATGGATTTTAATTTCACACTGAGATTTGAAAATGCAGAAATAAATAGACTCCAATTGCTGCAGAAAAAACAGAAGAAACACTACATAAAATCCCGTCTGGAATACTTTGGAAGATAGTCAGAAAAATATATGTTTATGCAATTTCTCGTAAATGAGCTAACACACGCAGAAACCCTGATGACCTGCGTTTCTTACTGTATGTGTAATATTTCATGAGATGCATACATTTTTGGCCTGACTCTTTCTATGCTGGCCATGTTACAGCTCAATCAACCATCTTTTACTCTCCACCCAGATGCACGACTCTGCTTCTGGGTCAAGCGATGTGAGTGAACAGATAAGTTTGGGCGGGTACAGAGAGAGACTAAACACTCGCCGAGGGGAATGTCATTGTTTTGGAGATCTTCAGGAGGGTTTTTATGTATTCAGCTGCTCCCTGGCTGCTGCAGAGTGTCAGTGCTGGATTCCAGTTACACAATATTTCCTGCTATTCTGCACAATCAGGTCTACGCCACACAGGCAGCGATATAAGCCTGTCCCACTTGGTCTCCTCTGACCTATTTTCTCTGTTTGTGTATTTTGCTATTATTACTGTACTCCACAAAGTGTGCTTACTGATTTAATTCAAAAAGAGTATTTCTCTTTTATCCGAACGACAAAGAAAATAATGTAGACAAAAATGAACAGAAGAAAGATGTGAGGTAAGAACATATTGCTTACTTAACAAGCACCTGCTGGTTGTGTCAAAACTTTTCTCAGTTTGTTGAGAAGTTTCAAAGAGTACTGTGGACCTTCATTTCTTTATTTTTGCAAGACTCTCAGAGCAGTATTTTCTGAAGGTCTTACAAAGCTTTGCTTTCTGGATTCCTTTATCCACTATCTTATGTAAAACACGGTGGAGGCTCGATCATGGTTTCCGCCGCACCTCAGGCTTGAAAGCTTGCCTAACAGTTCAGGCTGTGTTGAAGGACAAAGGTGGTCATATCAGATATTGACTTTTAAGCTTGTTAAAATTGTACAAACTCTACATTTGTCATAAAATATGCCAATAAATTGCTGCACTTATTCCCCATTTTCCTTGCAAAACACAAAGAAATGTGGAGGGACTCGAGACTTTTGCACGGTACTGCATCCCTAAGAGCTAAAACAACTGGTAGGTGACTGATTCATTTTGAACCATGATAACACCTGGTTTAACCTGGTGTTACTACACCTAATCAAACCTTCCCCATAGTGTGGATACAACAATACAAAACAGCTTATTATGGAAAACAAAGATGAGCGATCTTGTCCAACTAACAGGAACATCAAAGCAGCAAACAGCTCGTGCCATGTTTCGCTCCTTAAAGCCCAGACAAAGAATATATACAGCAAAAGGTCACTCTTTCATGTGACCAAGGCAGATTAAGGTACAATTTATTTTTCTTGCAAAGAAAAACAAAGTAATTAGGAGATCCAGGTGACAATGGTTAGTTGCTAAAAATCCTAAACAGACCGAGCACTTTGTTCACCACACTGGGTATCATATTTTAAGGCATCCCATTAAGAAACTGGCACCCTCTTAATCTTTACACATGTCACATCTTTTACAAAACAAAAATCTATCATTAGATACGGGGCCCGTATTAACACAACAGGCTGATTTGTCGGGGGTGTACGTGCAGCCAAAGGCAGTTTTGTTTCCTGTTAGAGTCGAACAATGCCACCTTAAGACTGCAGAATGCAGTTGATTTGATAAATGTTGACCTTTTGGCATGTAGAATACATACATGTTGTAAATGTGTGCTTAGCATGCGAGGTATGCGTGCTGCAGCTCCTTCACTTGTAGTGAAACGGTGCTTAAAACACACCTGCACGTTTTGACCAATGAATCTACAAAAACCCACCAGACACAAGCAGATGTTTCTACTTTGTAGAGTCCCAAAGTTTCCTTTTAGGTGTCTTGATTGAAGCGTTATGATGAAGATGCTGGTGACCCCGTAGTTGACCTTGCAAACCCTTCACTACTGACACACAAACCTTCAGGATGCCTTTGCAACTCGAATCCGACTTGTCCAAGTCCAGAGCCAGACCCATGATGTGCGGCAGCACTGTGACGAGGAGAGCATCGCTCAAGCGTGACGGCCAAAGAGATGACTGTATTCCAGCGGCGTCGGCGGAGATTTTTAGACGGTGGAGCGAGGACCACACAGACGAAATGGCTCCTCTCCACCGGCTGACTGATGATTAAGCGAGACGTAGTGTATTTTCCTATGGTTCCATAAAGACACAAGCTGGGAGAGCTGTAAAAGACGGTGCCGAAAGACAATTGGGCTGAAAATAAATAAAGCAGAGTGGGAACCACTGTGGGCGACCGTTTCATTTTTTTATTGCTCACTTATTTTTTCAAATACCAAAGGTTGTTCGTCATCTTTTGTTAATGTAGCTGAGGTTTTTTTTCATTTAAGTAACGCCGCTAGTATGTGAACTTACGCCTCAGTAACTGAAATCAATTTGTTAAATGGTAGCATGAACAAGAAATAAATGGCTGTGCTTTAAAGATTATGAACTTTCCTTTACATACTCCAGCAATGATAGGTGCTGTGAGATATAATGCGCCCCTATGAGCCTGCTCCTTCCAGTTCTTCTTCAGATTAATGAGCCGTGTTGGGAAAAGTGTGCAGTGAGGCAGAGAGCATAAATAAGGTATTTAAGTAGGTAGCTATGGCGGCTGTTGGCTCAGCGGACTTCTCTGTCTACACACAGACAAAGACCAAGCTATGATTTACTGGTCCTACATTACAGCTCAGCTCATACAGATAAAAGGGAGACCCGAAGAATGCGGTCGCCGATTGCATGGGATCTTCCAAAGTCACATAAAGCCCCAGCTGTGTCGATGGAAAAGGTTCACCTCAATGTCACTTGAGCACTTGGACAAGTTGTGATGCTTGCCCAGACGGTATTTTCTTTTTTGTTTTCTGAAGTGCACCAGTAAAAACAAGGTCATGAATCCTGCAAAGTGGCTGCTTTGTTGGTCGGCTGATGTACACTTTCTGGGTCACAGTTTGGCCTCAGATGTAACCTAATATTAACCCGTATCTTTACTTTCAATTTCAATGCAGCTGTGAAACCTGAGCAAAAGATAAAAGAAGAAGAAAACATTTCCAGCTTGCTGATTCTCAGCTCTCCCCTCTACAAAATATTTCAACTCCAGTCAGTTTTGTGCTTATGATAAATGGTTCTTTCAGGACTTGAAAGGAAAAGCTTTGTTAGAGAGGAAGCCCTTAAAACAACTTTTGAAACGAAATTCTTCTTTGGCCAGATGTGTCTGCTGTCTTTTCAAAATAACGTTACAGTATTGATTTGCTGTGAAAAATATGTTGAAATGAAAACCTTGAGTAGCTGGAGTGTGTTTGATTTCATGTTTGATTTCATCCCATTCAGTAAAACATGAAATTATGGCCCTAACACACGCTGTGCTTTTGTTGTCTTGACATCGTGTATTGGCAGCAACAATGTGCAATACTAAGTCTGTAGTTGTGTTATTGTAATTGATCTTCCATTTCATTTTATAACTCTCTTATAGTTTGCTTAATTGTTTGTCTTCTGATATTAATTTAAATTCCCTTTTACATTTATATTAACTTATATTCCTGCTGCTTTGTTTAAATTGATTACATAAAATATATTTTATTTAAATTTTAAACAGACTAAATTAAGTATCTCTCTCCACTTTCTACTTTATCTTAAAGGGTGGTCTGCTCGCAGTATAATTACAGTATTTGAACCCCAGAAGGGGGTCTTATTTGCTGACATGGAAAAATGAATGGAAATCGGAGAGACTGAGAAAATTTAAAACTGTTCTTTTCCTACATCAATATGAGAGATACAGGGAGAAGAATACAGTTGCAAAACTCCTCTAGATGATCTATTCAGCCCGAAGGTATGATGACTCACTTTGAACCTCAGACTTGTAAAAGCAGCACAGTGATAACAACGCAAACAGAAACATACGAGCGTGTCAGATTCCTCTGTGGACTCCAGGAGGAGGTGGAGGTGCAGAGAACAGTCGAGTTAATTTAGCATTAAGAGCAGGTCTCGTGTTAAGTAACCCTGAAACAGCGAGAGCAGATGTTCACAGCAGCTGGTTGCTGAATACTGCAGAGATGTTAAAGCTAGGAAGGGTGACTATACTGTAACCTACCACAGTGGACAGGAGTCACCGCACTTGATCCATGAATTTAGGAGCTGAACATTGAGTACCACCCACTGAATACCACACACAGCTGTGCTGCTGCTGGAGGAGGCAGACGCACTAACATGCCTTCAGCAGCAGAGCAATAACAGATGAAGATTCAGGAGTAAAAGCTCTTAATCTAGAGGTGTTATGTGCTGGTGTTGAACTTGTGTAACCTTTTACACAGAAGAAGAAGGGAAGTATTAAGTGGCCTAATCCCCTCTTCATATATATCACAGCCCAGCTGGTTTCTGAACACATGTCTACAAATCATCATCAGTACTTTATGAGGCCTGTGTCGCTCTGAGGACAAGAGGACCAACTTTTTCTTCTGTCCATTGCTAAATCTAGATTATTTGCTCCTGCTGAGCTGTGTAATCGTTTCTGTATTTTTATCTACATCATAATACTACCTGGGAGACTCTAATTGAGACTGGTCAAAATTGTTTTCTGCAGCCTGACAACAAAATGCTCAATGTGGGAATCCTCAATGCTTATTTATGTGGGAAAGTGGGAATTTTTGCCATCTTGCAAGAGTCGGATAAGAAAAAGAAAACTCCCTTATATCACTTCTTATAGTCCGAGTCTTCACATTAAATAAAACTCTGAACAGCAACCAGTTAGCTCGGTGTAATAAAATAATTAACTAGTCCTCCAGAGTACGCGGGTCTGATGTATGAATCAGATATTGGCTTAAAAACTCGAATTATATATCATTACAGTGTACTAATGTCAGGGCAATCCATTTAACTCTATTGTTGTTTACTACACTAAAAGGTAGAATGTAGAAGTGCCATTTTTTCTGTTTTGCACAAAGCAAAGAATCCTATAAAAGTCTGGAAACAATTTTCTGTTGAAACATTCAAGCACATTCTGTAAATTTGAGCTTTTCTAAGTGTCAGAAAGAAGGATTATCCAGGCTGTGCCCATTGGCTAATGATGTGTGACTGAGCACATGGTTTCACAAACAGAGCTACCCCTCACTTGTCACATCTGGTTTCAAGTCCTAAGATGGCGATGGTGAAAGTGCTCATTTTGATGCTTCAAAAACCAGTGGATGACATCACCATGGCTACATTCATCTTTCATACTGTCTGTGGCAGCAGCACATAGTGTGAGTGCTAATGTGCTGCAGCACAGATGAGGCTAACAGCAAAATTACTCAGAGCAACTTGAAGTTATATGAGTCAAGCAGCTTAGTTTTGTAAACTTGTGGTCAGAAGTTTACATGCACTCATCATGAGCATGGATGTCATGGTAATTCGAGGCTTTGCGATTAATTTCTATTGTTTTTCCACAGTGGGATGATTGTACAGCAAACTTTTTTATTTCCCAAGAATTGGGTGCAAAACAGTGCAAAAGTTTTAGATTTACTCTCATCCCATGTGAAAAAATATACATACATTATCCTCAACTGTATATTTACAACAGTTGTTAATGGAAGTGCAAACTGAGTCAACACAACAGAAAAGCTTCAACAATACTTTCTCTCTCTTGTCAGAATGCTCGCTCTCACTTACCATAACACTTGGTGGGAAGCTTTTATTTCACTTACAATAATATAACCTGCTGTTGCCAGATCCATTAATATTATTTCACTACATCTGTCTCCACTCCACTGTGTGTGTATTTAGAGGTAAACTTCCAACTTGCATTTGAGGTTTCAGAGCTGAAGACGTTAATCAAGACTTAAATCTGGCCTGGGGGAAAGTTTCCTGTGATTCAGGCTGAACTAAATGATGCAAATATATTTTTCCACTTCGTCCCTAGTCCTCTTCTTCAACACACAGGAGCCGTGAAACGAAAAATTAAGCAAACAACAATAAGCAAACAATTTATAATTTAGAAGCTCTAAAGGTGCTGCTAATATCTGCAGCAGAATGTTATAGTTTTCATTTTGTAGTGTTTTTTGCTGTTTTGTCTGGTGATCTGCCTACAGAGTTAATTGGTTTGCGCTACACATACACATTCGGAAATACATTATATGACCAACTGCTGGTGGTTTTTAAGTTTGTTTGGAAGTTTCTAAACCCTAACATGAAGGTTATTTTGTAGACATCACCAGGCAGCTGTTTCCACCTGCTTCCAGTCTTTGCACAAGATTAAATAATAGACTTTTGGCTATAACTTTACACCTTTTGTAGAGACCCGAGCATCATTTCTGTGTCGATCATCAAACTGTTGACAAGTGAACAATATCTGAATTGCTAAAAATGTCAAACCACGTCTCTAAAAATTAAAAGGTACTCCTGAGTTTTTACTACAGCAAGCCTATAACAAACTAAAATCATATCCAGTGTGCTACAGTATAACGGGTGCATCTGCTTTTAGTTACCTAAAACACAGCTTCAATTCTTGGCACTAATAAGACTGTAGGTGAACCTGTTCATAGTCAACCGACGTGTTGGTGATCGGCACCACAGAAAAAGAGCTCTGCCGAGCGAAGGAGGTCTTGATTAAGTAACTGAAATAACAACGGCGGGTCAAACAGATCTGTAGCAGGAGCCATGAAAAATGAATATGGTGTTGAATGCTGTTAAAAGTTTGGTATGATTGGTTGCAGATTGACTCTATTCTTACGAATGACCTCACCTTTGGAGGGACAAATATTATCTTTGCAAAGTGGAAGGCTTACAGTGTTGGAGCAGAGAAGAGGCTGTTCTGCTAACAGGAAATCCTTTGTTCGCAGAGAAAGCCGAATGCTGAAAGAGTTTATGTTGACAAAACTATTGTGGCTGAACAGACTTTTACAGACATGTTTTGAAAGCTGATGTTCAGTTTAAAAAAGGTTTGGGTTATTTTATTGTGAATCCCTGCTGCTAGGATCGCCTCCATTTATTTTCACTTAAGCATTAACCTTTGCTCTACTGAAATTACACTATATTGTATTTAACAATATTCACCAGCTGTCCTCTAACACTAGGGACACAATTAACATCTAGAACATCTGATGATTTTAAAAAAAGTTGAAAGGATATAAGAATCTTTGCCTGCCATAAATAAAGAAAATCACTGAAACAGCAAATTAGTTTTCGGTTAAAACACTAAGAGATTTCCTTTTGCTAGTTTATTTGCATATTCTTTTTACCCACATCAGTTGTCAATCCTTCCCAGGTTTGTGAATACGATAACTCCAGTGATGTAAGATTTTCAAATTCATAGCAGAGCTGCATCTGCTAAAAATCTTGGATGACTTTGAATCTCCTGCTAACTAACCGGAGATAGAAGTGGTGGACAAGCAGAGGAAGATGGCTGTAGTGATAGACGCAGCTGTTCCAAATGACAGCAACATCAGGGAGAAGGACACGAGAACATGGAGAAGTACCAAGGGCTGAGAGAAGAACTCCATAAGATGTGAAAGGTGAAGGCAGCAGTGGTCCTAGTGGTAATCGGTGCACTCGGTGAAGTGACCCCCAAATTAAGCAAGTGGCTCCAGCAGATCCCAGGAACAACATCTGAGATCTCTGTCCAGAACAGCGCAGTCCTGGGAACAGCTAAGATACTGCGCAGGACCCTCAAGCTTCAGACCTCTGGTAGAGGACCCGAGCTTGAAGGATAGACTGCCCGCAGGGCCGAGAGGGGATCTTTTTGTTTGACAGATTTTCTTTTTTTTACCCAAACCAGGTTGAGAGCCTTCTCCCTCAACCACACCACATCCAGTTTGAGAGTCAAAAATAGTTGAACATTTTGTCTTGTCAGCCTTTCTAGCAGACTCATTATATTCACATTGGTACCACACTGTCATAACAGCAAAAAAGCACCACTTCTACCTTTATATCATAAAAGTGTTAAATAGTGTGCATTATAGAGAAAACTCCAGTAAGTGAGGGGAGAAGTGGTCATTAAATTATCTTTTATGTCCAAAGCTCTGCAGCACACAAGAAGTGCATTATTTAAGACACAGAAATAGCCAAAGCACCCAGACATTTAATTCATGCAATTATACTGAGCTTAAACTCTTCCAAATGCATAAAGTGCCTTTGCGTAGTTTCATGTGTGGGCTTCTTTGTACGACTTATTTTCACTCACATAACGATAGTCCTATTAAGTTGCTAAAATTCAGGAATAACCTGTAACTTCCATTAAATAAGAGGGGCATCACGTAAATTACACAACTTGGAATTTCCTTAATGGTTCACTACCTTATTGGATTTATAATTGCATGAAGTAAAACAAGTCTATTAACACTGCTACCCTGCTGTTCTCATCTAAAACAAAATGCCATCACTGGTGGCTTTAACTTTTAATTGCCTTGTAATCCTGCTTTCTGGATTCAAAAAGATAAACTACAGAGTTGTAAGCTGTAAGAGGGGAACACACGCTGCACCGGATTAATTCAAGAAGACATGCTGCAACACGAGGCTCTATGAAGTTCAAAGCATAATATTTGACATATTTTGTTGAGAGCCACAGGGCAGCATATTTAATCTTTGGGAGAAGGAGATAAACAATATGTAATGCAGCCACATGAGGGGGCCAGAGTACTCTGATTGGTTAGCTCTCTGGTAAGACCAGAAATGCCCTTTGTGCCAACAATATTTAACTTGACATGTTGGGTGTAAGAAAACCGTCTGGCACATTTAGTATTTTGTCTGAAGTGGGAAACTGTTCACAACTGTTTTGCACACATTATTTTAATCATGTGCATGATGATTCTTCTGCAGAATGTACTGAGATGCAGAAACGACTCAAAGAAAAATCACTGCTTGGTGATATGTGATACATGATGGGGGTGGGGGTCTGACAGGAGAGGGGAAAAGCTGCTTTCCAGTCCAGAAACTGAAAACCACTTCACAACTGAAAGTCTTTTACGATCAGCAAAGTTTGGAATTCAAAAACTTTATTTTCTTATTATCTAAATAGACTGGAGTCACTGAATGTTATTTTTAACTATTTTAAGTTGGAGAATGTGGTTTTATTTATGCTCATATCGTAGTGCAGTGATGGGTAAATATTTCCCTGTGGTTCAAACCTGGCTATCTCTATGTAAGTATCACATAAATATCTGACCAGACAGTGAAAGCTGAAGAGTTTCCAGAACAACATTTCTTTAATTTTTCATAAATCTTCTGCACAAAAGCATTTGTGAGTGCATAACCTCGGAGCTGAATTTCTGTCATGGATATGAAAGAGGCTATTGGACTGTTGCTTATCCACAAACCATTTTATCACGAGAACTGGTCGGAGTAAAGAATCTAATACGAAGAATCCTTCAAGAATGAAGTAAAACAGTATGTGTGGGATATTCAGTAACTCAGTCTCTCTGTTTTGTCCCACAGCTGTTTTTGCACCTTTTTGTTTCCTTTTACAATGTGTGGCTCTATGATTTCATGGGCTTATTTTTCATTTGTCTTTTTAAGACTTTGGTAAGAATAGCTAATGAAAACAAACAAATAACAAAACATTAGTGAGGGGTTTTTTTGGAGCAAAAACTAGCGCCACACCAAGCTAGTTAAGATATTTTCCCAAAGCCACAACAACATTTTCAGTTCCCAATAACAGAAGCTGGCCACTGTTATTTCTGAATATGAAATCATCATCTGTAGCTCTACTAGACCGCCCTTACTAATGGATATACAGGAAAATACTAAAAAGAGAAAGATAGAAACATTCTCCTCCACTCCATCTGTGAACCATTTTCTACCCCACACTCCCAACACAGTACATTAGTACCAGAGTCATTTTACTGCTAATGCAGACTGAATTCTACTGTTCATGTTATTGTCAGGCAGTTCTACCATGAATATTACTAGCACTACTGCCCCCACTAATACAGTTTCACAACACACAGATGGTAATAGTACAATAGTGCACTTGTACAACTGCTATAGAAACACAGAACTACAACAGTTACTGCCTAAACTATTACTTGCTGATCATTACACAGAAAAAGAAAATCTATTCCATTCCAAAACGACATTAGAAATTAACTACTTAAATATTTATGCACTTTATTTAAGCAGTGGCAGTTTCAGATAATCAGAAAACAGAGACAAAAGAGGGAGACGATTTTAATAGACGATTAAATCCAACCCATAAAATGTGCTGCATGTCATGTGAGCCATCTCCATGCCACTCTGCACTGCACAATTATTCCGTCTAATCACGCAGAAACGCCAGAACAGTAACCTCAAAAACTACATTTTCTGAGAGGAGTGATATCAAAGTGCACAGACGCACTTAACTTCTACACAGAAACGGAGCAGAAACCATCTCTGGTTTGCATACAAATACATCTGATCCAGACACGAATGATCAGATAAAGGAATGATCTGCAGATTAAGACAAAGGATTTAAGAACTATCCCCAAATGAGACAGTTTCAAAGCTTCCTCATCGCAGAATGGCCTTGGGCAAAGTGTTGTGTGGAGATGAGAGAGAGAGAGAGATGCAGAGGAATGTGCAACAATGAGGCCATTTGATTTATTATCTGTTGCAATCTGTATTATTAGCCAAGACGGTTAAAACTCCAAAAAAATCTCATATTTAGCATTAATAAGCAGTAAAAATTGAATGGCGTTTACATCACATACATCAGGACACTACATAGTAAGGTCAAGTCCTTATATAAAGAAACCCAGTGATTCTCACAGAGCAAGGATATGGTGACTGAGAGTGGGGTGTGTGAAAGGGAAGGAAATCTCAGCAGGACCAAGCTAGTCATAATTAATTCATACTTAATAAAATGCATATTTGCATAAGATAATAATGTGATGCACTGTGGCTGTAAGTGTTTACATATTTCTATAGGAATGTCTGGACATTTTAGAACAGCTGTGTAACAATGACACTCACTAAGACAAAGATCTTCTTTTAAGCAGATGTACCGAATTCTTAGTAAAGGTTAATAACCTTAAACCATTGCAACACCACTCTCATATATATTCAGAAATTATAAACCTGCAGGAAGAAGAGCAGAAACTGCAAGAAACAGCTGCCTCTTTCCAAAAATAAAAACATTCAACCAACAATGAAACAAACTTTTAAAAATCCAGGAGTAGAACAGTTTGACCTCTAAGAAGTGGGTTCAATTCGCCACTTTGGACCTTGTAGAGATTAAACTAATGAGATAAGATGTGATGATTATTGAGTGTGAGAGGTGTCTGTGGGCAAGTTTTACTTTCACTGGATAGAGCCTGTCAAAGAGCTTCTCCCTGTTATATTATCAGCTATGCAGCTACTGGTAGCAGCTGACCATAAGAAACAGCGGTTATCAATATTCTCATCTAGTGTGAAAAGTGTGCATGTGTGAATGTATTCCTTCCAGTGTATATTACTGTGAACAGTTATAATCTCTCCTATAAAGTATGTAGGAGGCAGAGAAGGAAGATTTACAATGCTGTGGAAAGTAGTTGCCCTCTTTCTGATTGTTTGTTTTTTTTGATTTACTTTTTAAAAAAACTTAAATATTTCAGATCATCACCTCATGCCACAATCTAAAAAAGATCAAGAACAGCTTAATGACATCTATCAGTCTCAGGGTGGCAGAACCTTTTCTAAGGCTTTGGGACTTCAGCGAACCACGGTGAGTGCCACATTGACCACAAATGGAGAAAACTTGGAACGGTGCTGAATCTTCCCAGAAGCTGCCAGCCAATCAAAATTGCACCAAAAGTGCATCAACGATTCATCTAGGAGGTCACAAAAGAACCCAGAACATAACATCTAGAGAACGGCAGCTTGCCTCAGTGAGGTCAGTGTTCATGATTGAACACTAAGAAAGAGACTGTACAAAAATGGCATCCATGGGAGAGCTCCAAGGGGAAAGCCACTAGTGATCTAAAAGACCACAAAGGCTTGTCTCATATTTTCCTCAAGACTTTTGGGGAATATTCTGTGAATTGCTAAAAGAATGCACAATGCACAACACTGTACAATGAACTTTAAATCATGTTATGATATAATACGGTGATGAAAGATATTATACTTTGTGATGTGAAGCATGTTCTCATTATGGAAGAAGTGTGTGTGTGTGTGTGTGTGTGTGTGTGTGTGTGTGTGTGTGTGTGTGTGTGTGTGCGCGCATCTGCAAAACATCTGTAAACTCCTCGAGACCATCAAGCTGGGGACAATCAAGCTTGGCAAAACATCTCAGGGCCCCCAAAGGTTCTTATCCATGTCCATGTGACGATGTGTTGCCTGGCAACAACCTGGCAATAACCCGTTTTAAACTTTTTAAACAACTACAGCACTTTATGAAAGCATCCTACAATTTTAATTTCACAACAGTAAAATGGATTTAATATACATACCTAGCAACCACATCTACAACCCTGATTTTTTTTATATATATCAAGGTTTAAGTATATTAGTTTCCCAACAGCAAAACCAGGTCGGACATTACTGCATCATGGACATATACTAATCTGTTTAATACATAAAAAAGATTTTCAGCCATTCACTTGTAGTTATCCATGCATGCATATCTAAACCCTTAAACTTTGATTTTCATTTCCTTTTTCTGTTGATTTGATGGTCTCCCTTTGTTTTTATGATGGATAAAACATTAATATATGGAAGAAAAGTAACTGCCCACTATTTTGATAATCAATAAATTTATTTTACTTATTATATTGTATTTATTTATTTATTTGAGCATTAGTTTTATCTTCTCAAATTTTAACTCAGGATTTCATTGGTTGACTATAAACTAAACATCCATAAATTAATTATTAAATACATACACAATAAAGCAAGATGACACTTTGAAATGACCCTAGGTAACAGTCATGATACCTGGGACATTTAAAAGTGCCATCTTGGTTCATTATATATGTATTTATTTATTAATTTACACCCCTTTCATAGATACCCAACTGATCTGTAAAATGAGCAAACAGATTAATTTTTCATGCAAACAATCAATCTTGGTTAACAACATTCAAAAGAGAGAGTTTAATAAAATGTTACCATGATTATTAGTAGATGAGATCTTGTAGCTGAGAGTGACTCATCTCAGTGTATTAGTATAAGGTAATGTTTAGAAATAGAAAGACGCTCTGGAGCCAAAGCGTCTTTGAAATTAAAATCGGATCTTTTGGAAAATCTCTGAACTCGGCTAAAATGGCAGTAATAATATCTGACTGTTATTCTGAAATGAATCCCTGCTTGCATGTGCTTTCGAAATAAAGAGAAAACTGCAGTGAGAGAAACACGCTGCTTCCCTGAGTACTACCTGATGTGAAGTAGCTTTATGTCCACTGGAACTGAAGGCCTGTGTTTACCATAAAGTACTTTTGATACTTAAACCATTTTTATTCATTTGTAATCTTAGAAGCACTGTAACTTTCTGACCTCGGTAACAAAAAAAAAAGCTTCATTTGAGGTCATTAAATGCTTTCATTGTAACAGCCACATCTTCTGCACTGCAAGCATTTGTTTAATTAAGCCACAGCTTTAGACCCAGTGTTAATGTAATTACTGTACTTGGTCCTGAAAGCTCATTTTTATAGGGTTTTTTTTAGAAACCACCTACAATAGATAACTGTGACTTAGGCTGCACATTACAGTTTTCAACACTGCCCATGTTTAACATCAAGGGAAAAAGGAGTGAGCGTGCCTGAACACCGGATTACAGCCCAAAGACATTTTATTATACTCAGAAAGATATTTTTACAGATCAAACATTTAACAGACATTATTGAATGTAGAACAAATTAAACATCACAGCATTAGAAAATGCTCCTTGATCTTTTATATTTGCCTCTGGTGTCTCCATTAGCAGGTTAAATAATTTTTCATCTCGTCTTGTTATGCTTGTTATGTATATATACAGTACATATTTTGAAGGGAATTTCCAGATAATGAAAATTCCCCTCCTTTTTATTATGGCTAAAATAAACTTTCTCTTCAACATGCTGGCCTTATGTCCCATCTAGTATACTATAGCAAAGAGGGTACAGTGCATTACAGTGCAGATTGTCTGTTAAGTATAAGATATATTTGGAAGCTGCTACCCAGTGTAAGGACACAGAAGATGGTGTGAATACACAGCTACTTCTCTGTGTCAGCTTTACTATCACCTGCAATGGAAAATACAGAGCTTATCAGCACTTTCCTCCAGCTGCCTTGCAGTCAAGTACACTCTGTAAGATAGACTCCTGTGTACTAACAGTTTGAGGATATTCATCAGTGCAAAAAGCTGTTCAGTTCTTTACCCGAGCGATAGTATTTTTTTCCTCCTCTGAGCTTCTATTATTGTGATAAGTGTGAGCAGATAAGTGAAACTTATTTGCATCAACACACTTGATATTTTGATAGAGAGCCATTTTTCTTTTGTCTTTAGTCTCCAGGAGGATTACGTTTCAAGGAATTTTCATGAAACACCATTTAAGCGGGGCCGATAAGGCCTCCTTTGGACAGAGATAAGAGCCTATCCACACACATTATTGATCTTCCTCTGACCTGTTTGTGGAAGAAAAGCTGAAGGGGTGAATCATTGTCAGGCTGAGAGCTGTACACAAGAGAATACGTGAAGAGAAGGCGGAAGTACATAGCTTACATACAAAGAGGGAGAGACAATGGAGTAAAAGACACAGCACAGGTCGTAGGAGATCACTTGTTTCATGTACTTTTGTGAAATGTTAAGAACCTTAAGCTTTAATAATAAGTTAAGTTTTTCATATAGATTAATTTAAAAAAAGAAGCTGCTTGATTTGACTTAACATGATTAAACTACACATAAAGCAGCAACCAAATCTGGAAATTCCCAAAACTGCAGTTCCTGTAGTCATCACTTGAGGCAAATCAAACCATACAGAGTCCAATGTTAAAATATTTCTATATTTTACAGCATTATAAAAATATTTACTGCCTGGTGGTAAAAGCATTTGGCCTCTGTGGTTTCCCCATTCACAATAACTACACTGTGGGTGATTAACGTTTTGTATCTCATCCATTTGGACACTAGTTAGTGGTCCATTGTGCCAACATAAAGAAATGCAGCTGATCACTATCTGCCTGATCTCACTCTCAGTTATACAAATCACTCTCCACTGTACTTTTACTGTTTCTGCGTTCTATGCAGTTAATTGTAATAATAGGCCGTCCAGCAAGCCCGTGTTACAGTTTAGGTGAATTAAATTTTTGTAGTGTTCGCGCCTCAAGGCACTTTAGATTGTAAGACCCACAACAATAAGAGGGAAACGCAAACAATCAGATGGGCAAAAACTTGGTGACAGTGGAAAGAAAACTATTTTAAAAGGAAGACACTTGGGAGAACCAGGTTCAGAGAAGGACATATCAAATGTTATCAGATACGATCACAACAACATAGCAAGTAACTCTTCACATATGAGAATCTGGAAAGAGTAAATAGTTGTCAATTTTTTGTAAAGGCTAAAACCCCAGACACACTAACCTGATTGGTCACTACTGGGAACCTTTAGTTAATAATTTAAAAAAGAAGTGTATTCCCTAGATGACTGGTTTCTGCCAATTTATTGACATCGGGGGGAAATCAGTAATTTACAATAATCAGCGAATGTTGTCTGTTTCCGTTGCACTTTTTTGAAGGAGTGGGTAACAGTTAATGGATTATTTTGCTCTGGCGCTGAACATGTTTTGATGAGAAACTACAGAATTATGTTACAATTATGTTTAAATGGGAAAAAAATGTCTAATAATTTTTATATTTTTTACAAATAGTTGAAGAAAAACTTTGAACAGAGAGAAGAAACACTTGCAATACAGAATACAAATGCGAGAAATTGGAAGTAGACACCCTGCAGTTTTTTAATACATCAGTGTGGTTCTTTGTGGCTTTTCAATGTCGCCTGACCATCGTGTTTAATTATACATAATAGTGTCAGATTAGCTGTCTCTCCTGGGAAACATGTCGGAGTTGACAGCAACCGCTGCGATGCCACTGGCACATATTCAGTCCTGTTTTCCACTTTATACGCCTAAAAACTTTTAAAAAATCTCACCAGTACTGGAAAAGTTATGCTAAACCTTCCGTGTCCCAAGCCTGTCTTAAGTGTGCCTCAAGCTCATTGCACAAAGCAGTGAAACTGGCCCATGGTAATCGCTGAAGCTGAGAGAAAGCGTTGTCGTGTCGTGGCATGCCAACAGTGCACCCTTGCTGCGTGCTAGATGGCAGGCGCACACTGGGGGCCGATGCACATGACCTTCTGCTATCAGAGCAGACACGCTCATTTATCACCGCAACCTTGAATCATTGTTTTACTCAGCTTGAGCCCTTATGCTTCTGCTCACGCAAAAAATAGAATAAGTGCATTTTGGTTTGAGGGTAGAGCAGAGTCAAGCAGCAGAACAACAGAGAGGCTCTCACGCTCCCTCAGTGTACAACTTCTGTTAGTGAAATCTCTCCATACCGTGTCCACAAAATGTGCTTTGCCTTTTTCTCCCGCATTTTCTATTTTTAATGAGGCTTTCTTTATCTCTCTGCACCCTGAAACAGAGAACCATTACACCTAGGAGGCCCCTTTTTGCATTGTTTTGAGGAGATTGGATTATTTATGATGCAGCAGGGTTACAGCTCATAAACCTCATGAGGAGCCTTTGGTTGTGTGTGTGTCTGTGTGTGTCTGTGAGCTGAAGACAAAAGACTTGGAAGGGTCTTTAGAGGTACAAGCTGGCAGATCACCCACTGTTTTATAGATCTGCTGTAGAGTGGTAAAGCAAAGAGGAACAAAACAGAGCTGATAGTGAGGACAGGCCAGTGATGTATTATAAGAAGTAGATGGAAACGAGGCTTAGTGTGTAAACACTTAAATGCACATCTGCTATTTGAGAAAAGCATGATTGTTTAGTAGCTAAAATTACTTTGTGCAGGAATGGAGAGCTGCTCTTCAATTATACTCTCAAATACTGCACAGGCCAGTTAGAAACAAGTTTATAGAGACGAGGTTGTGCCAGTAGACGTCTACTAATAGCCTACCAACCAAGGCGATTTTGCTTTTTTGTTTGCACTGAATCAATATTATTATTATCAAAAATACTATATTATATGTAATTTCTATACTAGTGTATCTCATCCTCTAAACGTTTTGTTTCACTATCTATGTTTTTCAGTGTCTGTTGGGATGGAGGGCATGATTTAGATTATAGTAGGTACAGCTGAGCCATTTTTACACATATAAAAACAGATTCCTTGAGTACTACAACTATAGGTGAGAATAAAAAATATTAGGCCTTATATGACATTTAAAGCTTTTGCCAAATATTTTTCCATGTGCTTCTTTTTAAACATAACCACGATTGTTTACAAAGAAACCACAAAGAATTTCTATTTGCACACAAGAACAGAAAAACCATGAAAAACTAATGTTTTTGTTCAGTCATTGTACAAACCACTGTTTTGCATTAACGTGCTTTTACTGTATAATGCTGAACACTTGTAAAATGTTAAAACTGTTATCTTCTAATTTACACACAGTATAAAAACTGACGTAAAGGTGAGCTGTCACTTGAGAAAGCGTCATGTCAAAAACAAAAGGAATCAGTTTAGACTTAAGAAAAAGAATTATTGACGCTCACAAAGCAGGAGATTGATATATAAAGTGAACACAAGGTTTCCAAGTGTCAAGAACTGAAGTGCAAAGTACCAAGAAATTCAAAGAAAGCCATAGAGTACGAACCTGGCAGAGGTAGGAAGGGAAAGATTTCAAAGACTCTGGAGAGAAAACTAGTGAGAGATGTGTCTGAAGTCCCCAGAACAACTGCAACGACACTAGTACATGATTTAGCCAAGTCGAGAATTGTCTTCCCAAAGAAGAGTATCACCAGAACCTTGCACAGGAATGGACTGTGAGCCTGCAGACCATGAAAAACTTCACTCGACTCCACCCATGCAGAAGAGACACCATTAAACCAGAGCGAAGTACGCTAATGATAACCTGGAGAAAACTTATTGATACTGGAAGGATGTTCTTTGATCAGAGGTTGATGAAACTAAAGCTTTTGGCTGTAGAGATGCTGCCTATGTCTGGGCATGTCTTCCAGCACAACAGCGACCCAAAACATACGTCACTCATGGTGAAAAACTACCTGAAGAAGACCAAAGTGAATTAATTAATGAATTGACTGGCCTGCATAAAACCCTGACTTGAAAATAATAAAATAATGAATAATTATTTTGACCCTAGTTTTTGTAGTTTTGTGAAATAATGTGCAAGGTAAATTAATGTAAGCATCCAAAATAACATTAGGATGTTTGGAAAAGCTGGAAAAGACTAATATTTGCTGCATTAACATCCTCTATCACCTGTTCCATGGCTACATAGAGCCCGTTTGGTCAAAATGACCTCTGTGAAGCTGAATGCAAAAACAGCTCTGGGCTTCAGTGTCGCACAAGGCTTAACCCACTAGGATTTTGGAGTCAGTTGCCATTTTAAACAAAGCTCAGCCATTAAGAGGTAATGAAGTGACACTGGCTCGTTCGTAGAAAGTGAACGTCCTGTTTTCTTTTCTGTCACGATGTATGAACAAATTACTGGCTGGACTTCCACAATAGCCCATTGTGGAAATGACTGTCTAAATAAGCAGTGCATCTTTAACAAAGTTCATGCCAAACAGAGTAAAATTCAATGTTACACAGATGCACAAATCATCTTATACTTGTGAAAGCAGTTTTCTATCAGTATTTTAATAGATGTTTATGGCTACAAAAATGAGAATGAAAACAAATCTCCACTGTCACATGTTCAAGTTCTGGCTTCATGGGTTGTGATGTCTCATTTTTGTTACTGAGTGAGCACATTACATATTCAAACACCCCTTGTGATTACTATATGTATATAGAGATGTCGACACTGCAAATCTCTACTAATTTATACACATTATCTACAGAAGTCTTCAGGAAGTTCATTATTTTCCTGTCATCCTCCACCCGGAGCCCTTTTCTACTTAAAATGAAACACTATAGCCCACTATAGCACTGAGACATGGCAGGCTGCAGATGTAGTTTGAACTAGCCTTTATCATTTAAAGGCATGTCGAATAGTATGTCAAATGGTAATCAACAACAACAACATGGTTCTGTCACGGCTTTGGGGAAACTGACAAGCAGAATGAAGCAAATTTTAACAGCTAGGTGATTAATAGCCTGTGAATGGGTACCTCAGCATCAGCAGAGTGGATGCAAAATGATTGTGCTCTCTCGCCCATTCTTCCAGAGTGACAGGCTTCAGCCAATCACACACAGTTCCTGTAAAGCGCGCCAGTTTGTACATGGGAATCACTCAAACCATCACTGCGGGAAAATGCAGGAATGATATTCAAGGTTGCACTTGGGCATGTAAAATGGAAAGGTTTGGTGCCTGTTGGGATAGCAGAAGCTGTGGAGGGAGTAGAGAGAAAGTGCAGAAGAGAGAGGGGGGTGATGGATAGTCCAACTTCCTGCAGCAGAAAGGTTTGATTAATGGCCGTCCACTCGGCAAAACACACCAGCTGTGAGGGGAGATAAGTACCAATACAAAGAGCCAATTCCTGTCTCTACTGTAATAATTAACCTTAGAGACCAACATGCATAGAAAGTATAGATCCCTTTAAAACAGCCCGGCTTCCTCTATTGCACAATAACTCCATCCAGGGAAAGGAAACAACAAAAACAAAAAAGGAACTAGTTAGGCCCTGAATCCCTGTTTTAGCGCCAGGATTTAAGGCTTTTTTATGGCTGAGTGAGCTGTTCCCAAAGATGTATGAGCAAATTACTGGCTGGACTTATATGAAAAGAGGAAGTCCATTGTGGAAATGACTGTCAACACTCGGCTGCCAAGCTCATCCCCCAGCGCAGAATGTGTATCCAAACAGTCTTCGGTGAGATATATGGAGTGGAATAATTGCTTGTTGCGTAGTGGGCAGGAAGGGATACAAATAAACGAACTTTTTAGGTTTTGGAAGCTGCGACTGGCTCCACTGTTTGTAAAAGTTCAGCTCCAGCTGGAGGAGCTCTAGAGCGAGATGTGTGTGAGAGGAGGGTGGGTGAAAACATGCTGCGCAGTGTTGCTCTCTGTGGGGTGACATTTTAACTAAAACATTTGATCAGCCTAAAGAAAGTACAAGCAACTTTGAGCAGAAAATCAGAAAGCATTCCACCTGCCTGAACTACTCACTGTGAACATACATAATTACTCTTCATGCCTCATGTTCCCAGTGGTTCTAAACCCATAAGCTCCTGAGCCTCCCCACACTGAAGTTATTCTTTGATAACAGCTAATGACTGAAGCGGCGAATTCTTCAACCATAATATTATCTGAGGCCGAGCTGATTAGAAACATGTGCCTGAGTGTTTGAGTGTCAGAACAATTTATGGTTCTCTCACTGATGACCTTTCCGCGCTGTACAGCACAGTACACCCATACCTTACATCAGCCATGCCAACACCCCACTGAGAGCGTGTTTCACTTACTTTCTGCATGGATTGGTAACTCTGTTATTTTAGGGTGAGTAACTGTAATAATCTATTACATAAGAAAGACGTCAGTTAACTTTATGTTAATTGGGGTTAACTGTTCTGAAAAAAAAAATCAATGAAATGTTGGTAAAATGTCTTTCAGGAGCCATTAATCCATTTAGAAGAACTTCTTTGGAGGGTTTTTCTCCTCTGATGGTCTTATTGCAGCTACAGAGCATTTTTCAATCCTGTGACAAATAAAAGTCTTGTAACTCTTTGGATAACAGCAAACAGAAGAGTAACAGTTGGTATTACATTCTATCCATCCACAGTTGTGTATTCCTGTCATCATAACAGTCTGATTTTATTTCTTGTCTTTCTTGGTCCCCACAAACAGAAGGTTTGAATAATGTGGGGGAGGCCTTCTGTGCCCATGCAGGCTTGTACATTCACTGACTTCATCCTTTATCACATAAAACTTTGGCACACAGAGTTTTTGCAGTTCTAGCAGGCTTTAAAGTCAATATTTGGCATGGCCACCTTTATTCTTCCACAAAGCCTAAACTCTGAGGCAAGCATTCTTCTAATTTTAAAAGTTATCTTCAAGAATCCAGGCCTCTTGCAGGACCTTCACAACTCTTCTTGGGATGTTGACAGCTACTTTTTCTATTGTCTGTCAACAGCTTTAGTAATGTTGTGGTCTGGGTTCTGAGGAGGCCAATCCATGACTGTCCCCATGAGTTTGAAGACGTTTTTGAGGCTCAAAATGACGCTGAGGGCCATCCATAACTCTGACACTGTTTTAGAAACTCATTCTTGTGCATGCAGCTACCTGATAACATCTGTATGTACTAATGACAAGTTCAACCAAAATTCTCAAGTTTGGAGTTATTGCTCCATTAAAAACCCATTGCCATTGATTTCTAGTCTGGTTGTTGTATAATTTGGCATACATCAGCACTGACCAATAACAGTTTACTTAATTACATCAGCAGAAATGGAGTGCTTATATTAGTGCTTAGAGTATTTAAGATCTAACTATACATTCACCCAGTGCTTTACTGTATACACTTTGATCCCCAGTTAGGCTAACATGCATGTATTTGGACTGCAAAATAAAGCCGGTGTACTCAAAGGAAGCTATGTAAGCACAGGGAGAACATGGAAGCAGCCAACCCAACCCAACGACCTAAAGTATCTGCCACCAGAAACCACAGGTCACCCAGTGTTCTTACCCTGAAAGGGAGTAAGGTGTATTTGTCTTCTAAAAGGTCTTATTAAGCACCATTCCAGTGCTGTCAAATTAATCTCAATGAAGCCATTTTTTCCTTCCCGGAATAGAAACAGCAAAGCCAGCTGGATAATTAGAAATAAATGCTGCAATCTGTTTCATCAAATACACTCCTTCCAAACCAATAATGGATATTTAAACATGCTTGAAGTTAAGGTTTATACATCTGTGTTACTATCAGTATTAGAACTCATGATTTGAGGTGATAACAGCATCAGCATTATTGTTAAAACAGACAAATAGTTTTTGGCACTTAAAGAAAATGTTTGACAAAGCAATGGAAATTTTTCTGCTGTGATTAAGGACTAAGCAGATGACATTTGGACAGGAGCTTTTACTAGTTAATAAAGATGATGGCTAGTAGCTTTGTGGCAGAAAGAAAATGGAAAGCCTTTATTACAGCAATGTCAGAGCACTTTTGAAGCGTATAATTTTAGTACTTGTAAGTGCATTTTTACATTGTTTTACTGGGACTTTTGCTTCCAGCACAAATGAAACTGCACTAGCATGAACAACAGATGGTGACAGTAATACCACCAAAAAAAGAAACGCAGTACTGCACCAACCAAACCAAAGGGACAGACTGGGAAATGACTATGAATGCTGTACGTGAAATACTGTGTGCTTTGGTGAGTGAAAACAGAAGGAGACAATTACTGCTCAATAGGGCTAATATGTTTTGGGGGTCCACTTTAAGAGTATCCATTCATGTTTAGTTCATGGAATAAAAGCAAGAAATCAAAACACAGCTGAACAGCTCAAAAAATATGTTTCATATGGCAACAACGCAGCTTTTTAAACAAAGGAATACTTCTGATATGAGATCTTGTGGAGTGGTCAGCAGAAAGGAGGAAAGATGATTGTGGTTTTTACATTTGAGGCTATCTGGCTCTAACATATGCCAGCTAAACCACAGGGAGATGAGGACGTAAAACAGAACCATGTGTGTATTGTGAAATCGAATGTTTGAAGTGCCGGAGACCTCTCGCGTCTGCTCTCAAAGCCTGACCTTTACGGTGCCCCACCAACTGTTCCATGTACGCCCGGTTCTCTCTGCGTTTATAGAGATAATCACCTCACTAACATGTTTCTGACCCTCCCCACACACAGTGGCACACCCATGTGATAAATGATAGACATTATTTCACTTCATAAGCGTGCCAAGAGACTCGTGGTGATGTGGGGTGAGGGGTGTCTTGGAGACTTGTTTTACTTATTCATGTCTATATTGTGGTTTCTCACACCTCAAACTGGGAAGTGAGAGTTACTGTGGTATGGGGGGGGGGCTTATCTTGGCACTTAATTTTTCTTTTCAGTCATTTTTTATTAATGAGAGCATCTAAACAGCTGCCTTAGCAGGAGGCGAATAGATTTCGGCAATGCCCAAGCAACTTTCAATACCATTATATACACGAGGCAAATGGAGATAGAGGAAAGGTATTGGAAAGTAAAAATAGTACACCACTTTCTCCCAAAGAGAAAAATGCCCTGTAAGAAAGCAGGTATGTATATATACAAATATATCCATGTAGATAAACCCATATGTACATGCACATACACACATATATCTATATGCGTATATTTAGCTGAGACCACTGTTACCTTCACCCTCCACATCTTCTCTGCTCTTCTCTGAGCACTCGGTACTTCTCAAGCTTCTCATGTGCCTTCTAGCAAATGGATAATGTAGTGGTAATACTACACACCTTTGGAGCGGGAGTTCCAAGTTCGATTCCCATCTGGGGGGTGTGGCGTCTGAATCCAGTAAGGGTCCTAGGCTAGACCCCCCCCATGCTAACCAAGCCTGCCGCAGACATGAGGGAGAGAGAGGAACATGAAGTCATACCAATTCGGACATCGCCCGGATCAACAAGGTTCGCATCAGGTGTTAAGGAACCAGGGCACCCTGATGAGAAGTGGGCTACTGGAACAAGAAGGCATCGGTGGGCAAGAGACGAACATAGAGCGCTGTTGGAATATATGTGTATATATAACAGGTGTAGTGGTTATTCAACCATGTTTGATCATGGCTGATGTGGATGTGAGGAGTTCTTTTGGAGGGGCTGAGAAAAGTCATAGCCTCTAACAGTACAGCTGTGGCTCCGTGCAGAGATGTCCCTTTGTTTGTTTAAAGGGCAGGAGAATCGATGGCCCCGTTTTTTGAGGCATGGCTTTGACCTCTCGCAGTGGCACCTGTATCAATCACGGGTCGGCTTCGTTCTCTGCCTCACTGCTCGTCACATTTGTCTCTCGCGATCGAGACCGCGGACGGAGGCTGTCCATCTACTCTCAAATGTCAGTCTACACTTCATGCCAGCTGTCAGCTGACAGAGTAATACATAAAGAGCTTCAAAATGAGATGAAAACAACTCGGGAAGAAAAATCTATTAAAGGGGGAAAAATGATTATAGAGAAAGATTTAAGTGTTTGCTGTAAGGCTGCAAAGCCAGGGAAGGAAAAATGAGAAGCCAAGTCTCTCTTTGTTGAATACACATAAAGAAAGTAATTCAATAATATTCTGACAGCTATTTCTGCAGAAGTTCAAATATTATAAAGTTATATTTATTCAGATGTGGTATTGTTTGGTGTCTATTATCTTGGGAAATGCAGGCTGAAATGAATGTATTATGCAGAATAGAAAATCCAAATTCCACTTGTTTTTATTGATCTGTGTTTCTTACAAAGGTTGGAGCACCTGCATAATATTCAGCAGGCACCCCCTAAGCTTGATTGTACTCCACAAATTTAGATATTTCTTGACACATTAATTTAGTCTATTCAATATCCAATTAGAGTAGCTGTATTTTAGACAGAAAATATCTTTGCCAACATCAAGTGGAAAGAAACAACACAATAAAACTCGTCGAAGCTGATTTTGTTTTCCATTTTTCATGTCCTCCGAGATTTTAATGGAGCTGACCAGAGGGGAGAGTTCCTGGGAAGAACAAGAGAGGCAGACAAACATACTGTACATGTAAATGAAAACATCAAAGTGCAAAAGTTCTCCCAAACTTTCTCATCTCACTTTCAGGCTGCATAGAATTTAAAAGCTGTTGAATATGTATTACCATATGTAAGCGCCCATTTCACAGACCCTCAAGAAAACAAAGTCAGAGCAGACAAAGCTATCCAAGGGGCATTTTGAGGGAGCTCCATGCTAACTCGTCGTGGTAACAACCAGTTCTCTGTTTTGATGGATTGGACCGCAGTTAATCTGTATGTATGGCCGATGCTTTTGAGGCCACATTGTAATCACCCAGCCAGTTCTCAGCGATCCAGGACTGCTGTCTTGGGATGAAAGAGAGGGATGATTCCCATTATGGAGTAATTAGTCTTGTTGTCACCAACGGACCTTGACAGTGAATCCACTTGCTGGGGCTCTGAAGGGATTTGGGTGTTTGCTACGGCTGAATCATAATCAGTATCGCCTTGACTTGCCAAGGACGGCGTGCTCAAATGAAACTTTGTGCTTCTAATGCACAGAAGCACAGGCATCATGGATGCCAGCTATAACGAGGGCTCTGAGCTTTGTCATTTTATTTTTCTCTCTAGTGGTGTTTTGGCTTGGAAGTATAAGAAACGTTGGCAGATTGACACTTAATGTTTGTCGAAAGCTGCCAGAAATGGCACTTTAACCATCTTTAATTTAGTTTGTCGTGTTATTATGTTGAAAGGTTTGATGACAGGATGCATCTGCTTTCATAAATTACTGGCAGGGACAGAATCTGCTCTTCTGCATGGTCCATCAGTTATGATAGCTTCAATATGTTTGATAGAGCCGGATGTGACAGGCAGGGGCTCAGCCATCAATTAATTACAGTTGTGATGAGGACAGAATACATTCACGAGTTGCGTTTTCCCCTCATCCTGTGCAAACATCTGCATGAAATGGCTGTTTGAATTATTTTCCAAGGCTGAGCCAGTGACCACAGTGACACAAAAATGGCTGCTTATGTGTTCCCTGGGTTTGGGTGTCTTTCTTCTGCAGAGGGATGCTTGAACCTATTTATTTATAATCTGGTCAAGGTTGTAGGTTATTTGGAATACACAGTGAATTTGTAAGCGTGCTCACGCAGAGATTTTATGGTACCTTATTTTAATTAAGAGAGACATAATATCAACCAAAAAATAATAAAAAATACACATTACGTAAAAGCTATAAACTGATTCGCATGTCATTGAGTGAAATAAGTATTTGATTTTGAAGCAAAACACAACTTGTACTTGGTGAAGAAATGTTTCTTTTAGTTCATCAGCAGGTTTGGACATTCTGACTCACTAATCTCCACACAAACTGTAAATCCTAAGGGTCCCAGGCTGTCACTTGGCCACTCGAACCTTCAGCTCCTATCACAGAGATAGGACTGAGGTCTGGAGCCTGGCTAGGTCACTTGTTCAGCGAGTGCTTTGTTGCCTTGGAGGTAGTTTTGGGTCATTGTTGTGCTGGAAGACCCATAAATTATGTAGCTTCAGTGTTCTGGCTTCTGGAAGAAGCTTCTGGTTTTAACGAGTCAGAGCTTTTTAAAAGTGGTCCAACTACAGTGTGGTTTGTAGCCAGTATGAAGATATGGAGATGCTTTAAAATGAATACAGCTCAAAAATAATTTTGCTTGTTTCTTTACAATAATTACAAAGTCCTATAAACCCATTAAACCCAAAAAAGTCTATCAAGCTCGCTGCCCGCAAATGTCTCATATCAGTGCTGTGATGAAAATAATCAGGCTAATACGACTAATGAAAACAGTTACCCATATCCCAGCTGCACTTCATTTCATTAAGAAAGAAATATACCCCAACTATCATTTCAGTGTCGTCAATATAAACCACCAAAAAAGCTCGATAAACCGACAAAGTCTATTCATTCACTACATCCCCTTTCTCTGCTTCAAGTCATGAAACCTTGGAGTGATAGATTATTTCACATCTGGCATGCATAAGACACACGATAGAGCCAGACGGCTCTACAAAGCTTTATCAAAGCTGCTAATTTTACCACAATTATACTCTGAAAATCAGGCTAAGTTGACTGTTTTGCTTAAGTTAATGCCTCTTATAAGAACTGTCTTCTGTGTTTGGTTGCTTATCCCTCAAGTCTCCAGGGATCAAATCAGCTCCAGACCCTTGTGTTTTTCTTTCACTTCTTCAGTCTCTTTGTTGTGTGTCTGTCAAGTGCCAGGGAAATGCCAAATGCTGATGTCTCCGTTTCCCTAGATGTATAATTTACTCAAACTTTTACCATTTTTCAAAGAATTGCTGAAATCTTAAAGGAAATCTCAAAATGATTTTCTGCGACTTCTTTTAATCTAAGTTAAATTCTCTGCATCGTTTAAACCTTATACATTATATTTTGCGGCCTTGCTATTCCTTCAGCCTCAGAATCTCTTTCACTTGGGTTCATTTTCAGCACTGCTTTCACTGAAGGCACCAGCTCTTGCCTGTAAATGGCTGTAATTGCCACATTTAAGGTGGAGAGTTATATTTGAAATTATGCCTCACAGAGGATGAAGTCAATTTCCCCACAGGGTAATCACGGAGTGCAGATAAGGATTTTTGCAGTGGGAATACTTTACAGCTAATGTACTGTAGGCTCCACTTTCACCTATCCAATTCTAGCATTGATTTCTACTTAATTATTTCTCTCCTATGAGACTGAATCCATCTGAACCTTAATCAGTGCAAAGCACGTGCAAATAGACACATTATAACACTGAGATATCCACAAGAGAAATTATGATGTCAGTTGAAAATATTAAACATTTTTGATCTGCATGTTTGAATCAGAGATGTTTCTGAGAGCAGAAAGTGTTTGTTGTGTGACAAAATGCACCAAAAAGTAGCTTGTGGAAAATGTCGAAGAGGATCTCTTATTGTCATTTCAATCAAAAAAGCTAGTTATCTTATTTTGGTCCTTTATATAGCTCATGGTCTGACATGAGTACATTCTGCTCCCATCTCTTCAAGGCCCTACTCCTTAAAACCCCAATTTTAATCTGATGGACGGGCTTTGAGAACATGTTTGCATTTGTCAGGCGGAACCACTTAGCATAAAATTAGAGCTCAGTGAAACAGTTAATGTTAAATTTCCCAGGCTAAACACGGTTTCTTGTTTGAAAATTGCAACTTGTCAAATCCATCTATACACGTTTGGACCAGAATCCAACTTTTTTTGCTATTTACCTACTTACTGTGACATAAAAGCAGATTTAGCCTTTCAATCACAAGGCCATGCATATACAAGTCCATAAAAGTAGGTGGAAAACTTGCTAAATGCTAACAGAAGAATTAAACTTTTCGGCTGGTGCCAAATGAGTGCACTGTTGGTAATGTCAATATCTACTTAAGTACCTGTTTGGATCATTAAACTTAAAGAAGGCTCTTAGTCTTCTGTTATTCTCTAAATGTCTGTCTTTTTATCTCCTTAATCAAATCACATCTCGGAGCACTTGTGAGTTGAATTGTTTTTCTCCCCTCGGCAGAGTCAAGACATCCCCTTGCATGTACTGACAGATTGAGTCAGAGCCAGTCATTTACCTGATTGTTTGCTCACTTACTGACTGAAAAGGCAGGAATCTGGTTAGAAAGCTGGCCAAGTAGGAAGCAGGGATCCAACTGGATGCAACAAATGGAAACAGCTACTGAGCTAAAACAAAACGAAAGCTAATGCTACACGAGAGACTCTACGAAAAACAGCCACATGTTGAAAAACCACAGAAGCTGTTTAATTTAGATCATACGTTTAATTCTTAGGTGATGTGTTAACAAATAAAGCTAAATACTGTTTAAAATGATTTATTGTTATCATTGTAATCCGACTGGTCGCTACAGCTAGAAAAGCACTATATAAAAATGTGAGTACATTACGTTATCGTTGGCATAAACACCATTATGATAAATGATGCCTGTAAAATGATTTGATTTGTGTATTATCTCAGATAAACAGGTATATAAATGCAGCCTCAGGGTTTGTGACCTCTTTGCTGTCAACATCTTGCTCAAAGGTTCTGGCGTGGTCCTGTATCTCTGGATATTTTGATTATTCAGCAAATGATTCCAACTTTTAAACTGACATTAAATGAAGTCACTATCCTGCTATATCTGAAAAAGAAAAAGAAATCTGTAAAATCTTGAAAATATGACTTATGTAAGCCTGCAGACCAGGACCACCCGACGTGGGAACAGTTTCTTTCCCCTCGCTATCTCCCTCCTAAACAGTCGACCTGTCACACTGCTCCCACTGCCAGACTGCAACTGCACCTTATTCTGTAGTATCCAGTCATTTCTGTATTCTATGTATATAAGTTTAGATTGGTTATTATTGGTTGGTTGGTATATGTTTATAAAATTGGAGTTTGGCTTTCTCTTTGACTCCACTCACTTGAGATCTTGTTGAAATGGAGGCGTGTGCCTGGCAGTTTATGCATTTCCTGACCATCCTTGCAAAGCTATTGGTTAATATTATGGAAGTTGTTTCCATATAAATTATCATGTGTAATAATGTTGAGAATTTGAAAACACATCTCTTCTTTGTAAAGGTTAAAACAGGTACTGGAAACACTGACTAGAGATTTTGGTCCACATTGATATGATAGCTTCAACATACCTCAGTTGTAATAAGTTGTTATTTGAATTACTGTTGCTTTCCTATCTGCCTAGTTCCTTTGACTCCTGGCATCAATGCATTTCCATCCAGAGAACAACCACTCACTGCGTATTTTCTCTTTTACAGATGATTCTCTGTAAACCCTAAAGATGTCTGTGTGGCAAAATCCCAGTAGATTATCAGTTTGCAGCCCACTTCTCATAAACAACCACACTATGTTCAGTCACTTCAATCAACCATTTCTCCCATTCTTATTTTGGTTTGAACTTCAGCAGGTTGTCTTAAACATGTCTAAAAGCACTCAGCTCCTGCCAGCTCTTTGGCTGTTAGATATTTGCATTAATGGACAATTAAACAGTTGGTTCTAACAAAGTGACTGTTTTGTTATGATTATAAGACTACCAAGGTTTAATTACAGGTTGGAATAACTTTTGAGGAACAGGAGGCCATTTGTAACTACCTACAAGACCTGAAATCGTAGTCCCACACAGAGTTCCCAAATGTAATTAGCAAAATAGCTTTTTCAGGAGGCTAATTTCTTTGCTTACTTTGAGTCTCACATAAACAGATGTTTTAAAATGACTTTTGCATAATCACGTTTGCTGGAAAGCTGCAGGGAACACGTGCTAATTGGCCTGATATTCAAAATTTTGCCAGTTTCTCCAATCCTCTGGAGAATACAGTGCTAACATGACCTGAAATTAACTCTGGGCTGTAATCGTTTCCTTGTTTTCCTTCTTGAAAAAACAAAAACAAAAGATATAAACTTTTGCGATCACTTCTTTGTAAACAGCCAATGTCTTGCTGAGGCTGATGAAGTGCTGTCTCTTCACATGAGACTAAATTCAAGAGACAACCTTGGAAACTGTCCGTATCTGAAAAACACTACAGAGACGTGATGCTAATGCTGTTGGATTCCATCCTGCTTGACAGTAATGATTTTAATATGCAATGATCAAAATAAACTGATGAAGAAAAGAGCCCAGAGTTAAAATACTGAGCTTTTCTTAATTATTCTGAGACCTATAGAAAATACAGGAAAAAACAAATTTCACATGGCTTTGTCTAATATGCGGCAGTGCTTTCCTTTGAAGTTAATTTTCAAGGATCTAGTCAATCAATTCTATAGCATGCAGCAGTAATTGTAACTGAATGGCACCACAGGATATGAAGCCTGCTTTGAGCTGATGTATTGTATTTCAGCATATCAACCATTGTCACAGCAGTTCTTTCTGCTGAAACCGCCCGTACAGTCGGAGGCACGGCAGCCTTGAGGTGACATGAAGGGCTGAGTTACTTTTCCATCCTTTCATTATGTTTACTTGATCCCCATCAAAAGTCCAGCTGCACTGAAAAAATGTCCTGCTTGTCAGATATTTCACGGCCATGACAGCAAGTTTCTAACTTAGATTTATGACTCCCCTTAATAACAAAACAATGAAGCCTGCCGGATGAATCAATACGGTTTGCTCAAACCACTTGAATTCATTGCATGAGGGTCATTGATTCCCGATAGAAGTAGCTCCTGCCTGTAGCCCTCACCGGGCTCTCTAATTGTCCCTCTAGATACTACTTAATAAGCACAGCAATCTGTCTTTTTAAATTGCTTTAGCGACACAGCCGAAACATAAATGCGTCACCCCAGAAGCCATCCACATTTATACATCAACGTGCCCATCAAGGGTTCACTGACAAATGGCAACGTCCTGTTGGATAACTCACTGGACTAGTGAGGTGCAGGTGATGAGGACTGATAGTGACACGTCAATGGTTTTTTTTTTACTGCCCGTCAGCTCCTGATAAAATGTACAAAGACACAAAGAATTGTAAAGTAAATATCCTGTGAAAGCAGCATTAACTAAGATCATTACTGAGCTGCTCAATGAAGCTTTGAAATGGTTTCATAAGCTGGAGATAAATAATAACTTCTCAGCAGAGAACAAACTGAAGAAATCTTTCAGTCCTTGTGAAAGTTACGCTGTTAAAGAACTATATTATCAGGGCTTTTATGTAGTTAATAGTATGCTCTAAAAATAACAGCAAAGTGAAATGTTTTTGGAGCGTCAGGCTTTCGAGTTCAAAACAGCAATGAGACAAAAGGAGAGACTAACTTTATTTTGTGCCATTTATCTGCAAAGTGCATAACACTTATAAATAATAACCTGCGTAATTACAGCACCACAACAAAATTACTTTTACAAAAAGAAAAAAGTAAGGTGAGATTGATATCACTGTTTTATTTGCTTTAAATGTGGAACTTTATAAAAGTTGTTATATTTACAATTCATCTTAAAGTCGCTCCAGACGCTGTCCTTGAGTTTGACTTATGTGTTTTTTAAAAAAACAACCTGGCATAAAAAAAAAATTCTAGGAATTTGTTTAGTTGCTTAAGCACCTGTGATCTATAAATCTCAAATTACTTTAAATTGATACCATACACCCTGGAGTTCTTCTTATTTAATGCCAGTACAAATTGGAGTTTAATCAGTAAAGTCTGCAAAGCAAACTAAATTGCCAAGCAAAGCCAGATAGCCACTTGTGGAGTGTGTCACTGCTGCAGTAAATGAGCTGATGCTGAAAGACAGAACTGCAAAGATGACCTCGAGTTTAGACAAGAGACTGTTTATAAAAGATGGATGCATTCACCATAACGTTACCAGTCTGTTTACCAAATTCTGTGTCCAAGCACTAAGTTTTCTGGTTATGTCTATCTTATGTTTTTGAAGCATATTTGGAGACCGTACTGTACTGTATTGTTTGTATACTGTATTGGTGCTTTACCAAATCACAGATACAGGCTAAATAATGTCAATATAAAATATGAAATAATGAAATTTAAAGCACCCAAAAAACGTTTGTAAAATTTATTGGATGGACTATTACTATAATTAACCACAGAGCAAGAATACCATTTATCAAATAATATCATTAAAGTTGCTCCAAACACCACAAAGAAGGTCTGAGAGGTCTTGTTCAGTGACTCAGATTAGTGGAAGGGATAAATAGTAGAGGCAGTGACTATAACCGCCTGTGTCTACAGCCCTTTGTCATTTAACTATGCATAATTTTAAGTGTTAATAAAATTTAATAGGGTAAGCTAAATACCCCCCCATCCCCCCACCATACAGTTGTCATGAACAGGAAAGCCAGCTATAAAGATCTGTTTGCTCCATGCACTAAATATATTTATTATTGCAGCATACTTTATGAGGTATTAATTTTTCAAGGAACATTATTTTGCTCTTTCATGTTGGCCTAGCTTTCCAGCCCCAGGGCTACCCCTGCCATGAAAATCACTGGTGCATTGGATAAGAGGATTGTAATTTCAACTACATATAAGATTTCTGCTCAAGTCATACCGGAGACATTACACAGTGAGGAAGCTTGGCACATAAGGACACCTTGATAGAAACCTATGGAAAATTCCAAACCGACAGAGAGACATTCAGCAGCTGAAATAATGCTGTTGATGCACAGACGCGCAGAGATTAGCACCCATTTCAGCTGTGTGGTGGCAGCATATTTCTCTGCATATATTAGTAATGATCCACTACAGGTAAGTGTACATTTTTGTTAACATTTTTAATTGGCTAACTGTATCAATATCATGAATTAGATTACCTCTTGTTCAGTGCTCTCATTGGATGAGCAAAGATTATGACATCATCTTCACACTCTAAATTGAGCCATAAATGAAGCTGTAATGTCAGGAAACTTGCATGAGTTGTAGACATGTAATGACAAGCTATTGTTACCAAGAATAGTTACTGTAGCTGGCACTTGCTACATTAATAAACTGAAGTGATGCACTAATTTACAGACAAATAATTATCACATTAGGAAATTGCCTGACTCGGCTCGCAAGACGCTTAAGTGTGGCGGAACTAAGACTTTTAAACTGTATTTTGAGCAATATCTGCAGCACTTTTTAAATGTTATTTTACTTTACATGCAAGTTACTACTAAGGTCACAGTTCTGTCACCACTGATTTATAATACAGGCTTCAAAATAACTGCTCAAATAACTCCATTGCATTGCAGCACTTACTTTTAGAGGGAGTTACTTAAGATCATGCTTAAATTCAAAACTGTTGGAGGAAAGGTGTAGATGTGCTATGTGGGTTTGAAATATACACTTACATTTTTTTCCTTGGAAGTATAAAAATGCAGGACAGGAATATATGAAATTACATTTGATGCTTTTAATCCCATTAAAAGCATATATGAACACATAAATTAATGTTCATTGCAATAACCAGATGCATTGTGTGAGCAATATTTGTGTCATTGTTGTATTTGTTTTGTTGATGGACGAAGTCAGAGGAGACCTTAGACAGAGTGCTTCAACCTGACAAGAAGGCAACATTAAGTCAAATAACTAGTTGTTACAACTAACGTCTTCTGAAGAGCATCTTTGAATGCACCACACATAAAAACTTGAAGCAAATGGTCCACAGCAGCAGAAGATCGCACCGAGTGCCACTCCTATCAGCTAAGAGAAGGAACTTGCACAGGCTCACCAATATCAGACAATATCAGAGGATTGGAAAAATGTTGTTGTGCCTGAGAGGTCTCCATTTCTGCTGCGTTCTTTGGATGGTCTAGTCAGAATCTGGCGTAAACAACATTAAAGCGTGGCTCCAACTTGCCTTATATGAATCGTTCAGACTGGTGGTGGTGGTGCTATACTGGTGTTGGACGTCTCCGAAGGATGATGTATTGGATATATTGTTTGCAAACGTGTATCCTAGAGCAGTAGTTCCCAAACTAGCGTACGCGTACCCTTGGGGTACGCAAGTGGCTGTAGGGAATACGCGAGGGTCGGAGTTTGAGTGGGGATCACAAATTTTAAAGGCCAAAATTTGCGCTAATGCAGTTTTATGTGGCTCTCAAATACATGACTATATACCACCCTCTGGTGTTCAGCAAAAAAATAGCTCTAACAAAATACATGGGGGTGACTTGCCCAAATGACTGACACCCAGTTTTGCCAACTTAGCGACTTTGTCGCTATATTTAGCGAGTTTTCAGACCCCTTAGTGACTTTTTTTCTAAAAAAAAGTCGCTAAAAAAAGACTCTCAACAAGCAGCAGGTGCTGTAATGCAGTCAGTTCTTCTTTTACTCTTTTACTCTTATGCTGTTTTGTGGATCACAAGGTTTAAAACTACTTATAAACACACACACAAAGTAACTCCCCCAGAGCGCCTATTTCGGATCACTTTTGCCGGTCCAAGCCCGGGTAAACAAGCAGGGTTGGAATTGTGACATAAAAAAAAACAATAATTGCTAAAAGAAATTTAATTTGTAGTTCTAAATAAACTCTAAATGCATTTAGGATGTTTTTTACTCACTTTATGTCTCTTCCACGATGTTATTTCTCTCTCCAACAACGTAGGTTACAATTAGATTAGCATGACCAATTATGCAAATTAGGCGATGACGTCATTTAGCGACTTCTAGCGACTTTTAGGACAGCCAATAGCGATTTTCCTTACTGAGGAGTTGGCAACACTGCTGACACCTAACAGTTAAAGTTGCCTCCAAGCATTTAGTGCAGCACGAAAATGGACAAGTGGTTAACAAGAAAAAAAGGCCCTACCACAGAGACACTGGCCACAACAACCAGCTCATATCTGAAGATGCATTTTCCAGTGACCAAGAACAATGTGTTCGTCAGATTTGGACGCTAGCACGGATGTATCTGTCGTTGCTATCCAAGTGGCTAGCATAGCTGGAGCCAGCCATGTGGAAAGTGATGAAGTGTCTGATGCGGACCGTCAAAGTGGGAGAAAACATGACAGCTCGGACTGTAACACAACCTCAAAGAAGCGCAAATATGATGACAATTATGTTTCGCTGGGGTTCGCTGTATAAATATTGGTGGATTTTCACGGCCACAATGTGTTATTTGTGCAAAAGTATTGTCTCAGAACTCAACGAAACCTTCACTTTTGCGCAGACATGTAGAGACAAATCATCCCCATTTGAAAAATAAACCAAGAGAATATTTTGAGCGACAGCTAAAATCACTCTCAACAAGTAAAACCTGCATTCAAGTGCCAGATCTTAGGAATAAAAACAGACTACAAGCATCTTACATGGTCAGTTACAGAGCGGCTAAAACCAACAAACCCCACACTATTGTGGAGGACCTCATTCTCCCTGCAGCTTTAGATATGGTAGGGACAATGTTGGGGGAAAAGGCAAAAAAGACGATACAGTCCATTCCATCATCAAACAATACTGTCTCACGGCGCATCGGTGCAAAGTCAGAAAATGTTTTACAGCAGCTACTTCTGCGCATACGCCACAGTGAATGTTATGCAATACAGCTGGACGAGTCCACGGATGTGGCTGGCCTGGCGCATCTCCTCATATATGTGCGCTACATTCATGAAGGAACCATCAAGGAGGACATGCTGTTCTGTAAACCGCTGGAAGAAAGGACAACTGCCGCAGATATTTTTCAAAAGCTGGACACATTCATGAACACACATGGACTCATGTGGGACAGATGTGTTGGCATCTGTACCGATGGCGCACGGGCCATGACTGGGAGACACGGAGGTGTGGTTTCGCGTGTGCAAGCAGTTGCACCAGATGCCTCTTGGGTACACTGCAGCATCCACCGAGAGGCTCTTGCTGCAAAGGGAATACCTGTCCATTTGAAACATGTTTTGGACACGAGTGTAAAAATGGTTAACTTTGTGAAAGCCAGGCCACTGAAATAAGCGGGAGCGCTTATTTGCTGCATTGTGCAATGAGATGGGCAGTGAGCATGAGACATTGTTACTCCACACAGAGGTTCGCTGGCTATCTAGAGGGGAAAGTGCTGACCTGTTTCTTTGAGCTGAGGGATGAACTTACAGTTTTCTTCAGTAACCATCCCTTTGAGCTGTCTGAACATTTGCATGATGAAGAGTACCTTACCTGCCTGGCTTATCTGTGTGATATATTTTCTCGTCTGAACGAGCTCAATCTCGGATTACAAGGCGTTTCTGCAACTATATTTAATGTTCAAGATAAAGTTGAGGCCATGATAAAGAAGTTAAACCTTTGGAAGAACTGCATGGATGCAAACAACACTGAAGTCTTTCCCGTGCTGCATGATTGTCTGTGCTCAAATGATCTCACACTATCAAAAAGTGTAAAGCGCGAATGTAACGTGCACCTTGAGGAGCTGGCGGTGCAGTTACGCCGATACTTCCCAGAGACAGACGGCTCAAATGATTGGATACGTCACCCGTTCACCACCGTGCCTACTTCATTATCACCGTCTGACCAGGAGAGCCTAATTGAGATCGCCACAGATGGATCTTTAAAAGTTGAACACGCTCAAAAGACCCTGGTGGATTTCTGGATAGGAGTGCGCACTGGACAGCCCGCGCTGGCTAAGCGCGCTGTCAAGAATCTGATGCCTTTCGCCACCACATACTTATGCGAAAGGGGATTTTCTGCTTTAACAATACAGAGCGAAACGATCCACAGAGGATGCAATCTGCTCTGCCCTCCACCCAGCCCTAACTCATCTGGACAAGAAAGACTCATATGTGAGAATGCTGTTCATAGACTTTAGCTCAGCATTCAACACCATAATACCACAACAACTCATCTGTAAACTGGACAGACTGGGCCTCAGCACCTCCCTCTGCAACTGGCTGCTGGATTTCCTTGTGAAGTTTGCGGACGACACAACGCTGGTGGGGCTCATCACTGAGGGCGATGAGCCCCACAACAGGAGATAGGTTGAGTTCCTGACCACGTGGTGCAGAGACAACAACCTCCTGCTAAATGTCAGTAAGACCAAGGAGATTATTGTCAACTTCCAGAGAGGCCACACCTGTCACCCCCCATTGACCATCGACGGCGCTGCGGTGGAGAGGGTGAGCAGCACCAAGTTCCTGGGGGTGCACATCAGTGAG
>NW_005187409.1:275543-277372 GCF_000239375.1 Pundamilia nyererei
CCCCCCCACCCACGCACACTCTCCAACAAGGAAACACTCTCTGAACCAAGAACTGAAAACATTCCTGACTTGCATTGCAATTGCACACACCTGCTGCTATATATATTTTTTTAGTATTTCTTTTAGCACTATTTATATTATTATATTACTATTTATTACCTTATTGTTCGGGGTGTTTTTGTTGTGCATCTGCACCTTATTGTTGTCAATGTCTACGCATGGGACAGTGTGAAACGTAATTTCAATTCCTTTGCATGGCAAGTACATTTGAAGAAATTGACAAATAAAAGTATTCTATTCTATTCTATTCTAACAAACATGAAAACAAAATACAGAGCAAGACTTGGAAAACGATTTAAGACTCAGCCTTTCCCAAATTGAGCCAAACATTGAAGAGCTGTGTGCCTCTGCTCAAGCACATCCATCACCTTAAATAAAGTTCTGTTTAATGAAAGTTCATACCTGGCCTTTATGCTCTCGACAAAACGATGAATTCTAATAAATCTATTGATACACTGCTAATATTAAGTAGTAAAGTTCGTTATTAAAATTCTGTCATTACTAACATATCTTAATAAATTCATTTGGTGGTGAGAAATTATCGACTGTGCAGTATTTATTTGTGTGCATGCGGTATTGCAATGTATTTTTAGACACTAATTAAGAGTCGTTCGCAGCAGCGGGTATGTGGCTGAGGCTGACATGTCTCAAGGGGTACGTGGCTGGAAAAAGTTTGGGAAGCACTGTCCTAGAGGATTAAATGAGGAACTGTTGTTCTCCTGTTTTTTATGATTATTAGATTGTGTGCATGGACATGTCTGTAGTTCTTACCAAGAGTCCTAAGACATATATATAATTTATGGACTGATGTTGTTCTATGTAATAATTTTTTATGTATACTCGAGCTTTGTATTGAATCAAAAGGAATATGTCATTTATTATTTTCTCTTTATGGAAATGGGTTTTCTATGTACAGTGGCTTGAACTTTCCCACATTTTGTCACATTACAGCCACAAACATGAATCAATGTTATTGGAATTCCACATGAAAGACCAACACAAAGTGGTGCACACGTGAGAAGTGGAACGGAAATCAGACATGATTCCAAACATTAAATACAAATAAATAACTGCAAAGTGGGGTGTGTGTAATTATTCAGCCCCCTGAGTCAATACTTTGTAGAACCAGCTTTTGCTGCAGTTCCAGCTGCCAGTCTTTTAGGGTCTGTCTCTACCAGCTTTGCACATCTACAGACTGAAATCTTTGCTCAATCTTTGCAAAACAGCTCCAGCTCAGTCCCTGTATTTGGCTCCATCCATCTTCCCATCAACTCTGACCAGCTTCCCTGTCCCTGCTGAAGAGAAGCCCCCCCAGAGCATGCTGCTGCCACCACCATATCTGACAGTGGGGATGGTTCAGAGTGATGTGCAGTGTTAGTTTCCACACATAGCGTTTTGCATGTTGGTCTCATCTGAGCAGAGCAGCTTCTTCCACATGTTTGCTGTGTCCCCACATGGCTTGTGGCAAACTGCAAACGGGACTTCTTATGGTTTTCTGTTAACAGTGGCTTTCTTCTTGCCGCTCTTCCATGAAGGCCAACTTTGTGCAGTGCACGACTAATAGTTGTCCTATGGACAGATTCCCCCACCTGAGCTGTAGATCTCTGCAGCTCATCCAGAGTCACCATGGGCCTCTTGGCTGCATTTCTGATCAGCTCCTTGTTGGGCCTGTGAGTTTAGGTGGACGGCCTTGTCTTGGTAGCTTTACAGTTGTGCCATGCTCCTTCCATTTCTGAATGATGGCTTGAACAGTGCTCCGTGGGATGTTC
>NW_005187409.1:278382-292136 GCF_000239375.1 Pundamilia nyererei
CTCCCTGCACCGTCATTCCTGGTTTGTGTTGTTAGTTTACCCAGTTTAGGTTTCGGTTTCATGTTCACACCCCGTTGCTGTTTGTACCCACTGCTGTAAATAAACACTCACCTGCACCAGAGCTGCCGCCTTTTGGGTCCTTACTACAAATCCACACGGCTTGCCCCGCAAACCGTGACAGAAACATCTTTCTATATTTTTTTTCTAAAGTCAAGGTATAGTTAAAGTCTTATATCCACATTTAGGGCCTCTTAGTACAATCACACATCATTTAAGCTTACATCTTACTTAAGTAGTGATGCTGACCATATCCGTCCCTATATTGCCACAGTATACCCATTTACTGATGGCTGCTTCTAACAAGATAGCGTGTCATGTTAAAAAGCTCAAATTATCTCTACCTGGCCTCTGCCAAAGGACAGGGAGTTTACTATATTCAAATTGCCTCCACAGTCACCAGATCTCAATCTAATAGAGCACCTGTGGGATTTAGTGGGAGATTTGCATCATGGACGTGTAACCAACAAATCAACAGCTTCTGAGTGATCGTGTTTTGTCCTTGTGGAACAAAATCTTTGTTGAATCAGAAATTAAGCAAGTTCAGCAGGAAAAAGTCTGTCAAATCCAGCACTTGCAAGATGTACCTAGTAACGTCAAAAATGAATGAATGCACAGAAAATCCCAGAACAAAAGTCCAAGGCTTTGACTGGTGTTAATGGGGATCCTAATAAAACAAACAAAATAATTAATGAGTCTGTTCAGTAAAGATTGTGAGGAGCAAGTAACGGCAGGATGCTGTATCTCAGTGTTTCAATTAACACATAAACAGTAATGCGAAAACAAATATTTGTGGTTATCCAGAGCTTTAACTATTATTTGCCAAAGACTGAACGGGCGCTACGCCAGGACCACAACAGCGACGAAGCTGCACTGAGAATATGTTATTACTTTAAGAGGAAACAGTGTTTGGAAACATTCAGCAAACATGATAAGCAATGCAAGAACTGGAGAAAGCTGTCAAATCAGCAGAGAATATAATAAAGTCGAAAGGGGAGAGTAGTTCACAAAAAACAAGCGTAAATTGGGAAAAATCAAATAAACACGATCTCACAGAAAACAGATCTCTTTACGAAACTCCTCAAATAGCCTAAAACTGAAGATACTGATATAACAGAGTTATCACTATAATAGGTTTAATGCCGTCTGCTGTAAAACAATCTGATACATCCTATAAAACAATTACTAATTAGAAAACGCACACTTGTTTCCACTTTCAAGAAATGAGCGAAACTTTTCTGGTAATTTTCATGTCGAAATTAATGATGTACAGCTTCATCCTGATAAAATGGGAGTAAATGGTCTTTTAAAAGCGAAGGATATGGCTTTTTTTTTTAATATACGGTACATGAAATAGGCTGTGTATGTAAGGAATGTTAGAAATTCAATTAGACTAGCAGCAGGAGAAGCAGGGGAGGATTTACCCCATCATTTTTCTTTTCCACTCAAATATTACTGCAGTTTGTTGACTTTTCTCTCTCCTTCAAAGCAGCTGCTTCCTTCCATCATTAATTGTGCCCTTTGTGTCTTACTGAGCTATTTTTCGCTTTATCTTGGCTATTGTGTGTGAGTGTGTGTGTTATTTGCCTAATGTTTCTTTCAATTATCGGGGGTTTCTCTGGATTTTAATCTTTTATATATTAAAAGTCAACTTACAGGGAACATCAATGTATTAAACTCCCACATGCTCATTTCCTCACTTTAAAAATAAGAGCAGGAAGCGCAGGCAAAGCTCTCGATGGAGTGAGGTGTACATATAAAAGCAAAAGTCTATTATCTTGAGATTAATGTGCAGAAGCTGTGTCTCATCTAAAAATACAAGTTTTACAATAGCATGCTGGTAAAGTGAGCACACTATGGAGACATGAATTAACCTTCCAGCCATACCTGTGATTTTCAATGTCGCTGAGAATCAGTACTTTTGAAGACACAGGAACGGACTCGTTAGACAAAATTCAGCTTTTCACAGCTTCTTTTCTTTAATAACAAAGAGGAAGAATGACACGCTGCCGTGTTGGCAGATGAAAGACAAAAGAAAATAGGCCTTGTCGCAGCAGGAGAAACAGGAAACCTCCTGAAGGCATGTTAGCAGAAAATGTCATGGGATGGTTCTAACAAGTTTTACAGAAGACTAATGTTTTTAGAAATTCTCCAGCTTTTAAAGTGAAAAATCTGCAACATTTGTCGTTCCTGTTCGTTTAACACAGGATCATGCGGTGCAACTTGCAGACAGTTTATGGAAGCTTTTACATGTACTTTTCCATGTAGACACCCAGTGACTTGAGGGTTTTTCTCAGGAAAATTTTTTTTTGGATAGGCAGGAAAAAGGGCGTGCTGTGTCTTTGGCATGACACAAGAGCAAAAAGAGTCGTAGACAAACAGACTCAAAGACATCAAAGCGGTGACTGCAGATCATCAAAGATGTTCCCAAAATCCCAAACACAAGGCTCTCACTGAAAAGCACACGTCTGAACCAAACCTTTGAATAATGCCATAGCATAACTTCCAAATCCCTCATGCCTCTGTTAATAATGAGAATAATAAACCACAGTTCAATCTCTGGCTTTTATATTTTCTCCTGCTTTTCAGCTTTGTTTACATAAACTATGCTGGTATAAAGTAGCAAACACAGTTTTTTGTGGAATTATTAGGTGCTTTTAATAGATATATTAGTTACAGGCAGTCATTTTAATTTGTTTGTATGTTTGCATTAGGAGATGCTAGATTTTTATCAAAATGTATATATATATATACACTTACATTGCATGTATAAGGAACATAAAGTGTCATGAGTGTCATTATCAATTTCAAAACAACTTATCCCAAAACATGATCTCTTCATCTGCACATGAAAACACAAACTTAATTACACTACGAGTGCAATGTGTTCCTCAAATTTCCATTTTGTGACATTTAATAGAAGAGGATATTTACTGCATTTTTAATCTCATTTGAATTTAGAGAAAATAGCACTAAGCACTTGTGTGAGTAAATATCACCAGGTTTATTAGATATCGGTAATAAAACACCTACAGACTATATTAATGGCCCATATGTTTTAAAACATGAATCACAGCTAAAATGAATTTTCTCGTTATTTCCTGCAAAGCTTACTGTTGGTTAGATTTAGTCCACGTCTCGAGCTTGTGCTGCTGATGCTACAAAATGTCAAAATTACAACCTATGAAAATTGTTGTAGTTTCTTGAACGTTTTGGACAAAGTCATTGATGCCTTTGACCCACAGAAAAAAAGACCTTTCAATCATTTATTTAATAAAAGAACTCAATAGACATGTTTGCAGTTCTTCAGCAGAATTACTACCATAGTGGAATGATTCATTTCACATAGCTTGGAGGTATTTTAACCCTCTTGTGAGACTACCCTTCAAAAGATATAGATATTGAAGTATCTGGTGCCAGTAAGGGTCTTCCAAGAAACCACAAGATGATTCCACCTGTGGCAGCTAATCTGGAACTTCTGATTCTACTCATTTCAATTTAATATATCTTAATGTTTTTTTAAATTAACTTTTATCTTAGCCACTTTGTCAAAAAGAATTAAATTTTTGCCATGTTTACTTTTCGAGATTTATTCATTTCATTTTCATTTCATTTATTTATTTATTTTACACTTGGTACAGCAGATCAAACAAACCAACCACTTTCTATCAATAAAGCACTACAACCATGTGTGAAAAGGAGCAGGAAGAAGAAAATATTCTTATTAAACCCTGCCCCCTATCTCACATATTGCAAAGCATGTTTTTTATATTTTAAAGCTTTTATGATGAAATGCTTTAAGAGCACAAACGCCAAGATCATTGTGTAGATCTGCTGGGTTTTAGAGGGATGTGCGAGGTTATGTTACAGTTGTCAAGGTCAGTGGTCTGAAAGGAGGACAAAGTGCATTATGCACACCTCCATTTGGCACTCTCCCATGAGATCTGCGAAAATGAAATTACCCAACATCTCAGAGTGTAGCATTCATCAAAAATTACTTGGCCAGGCATTTATTCAAGTATTTACTCTCAGGTGCCATTTCCAAAAGGTCAGATAGGGATATTTTTTCTCTGCGGATGTGTTTCAGTTTCTTCTTTTTTCCCCCCACAGTGATGATGACAGCACAAACCTTGCTGCGATGGAGGGCAAAATTTTTCAGCTAAAGCATTCAGACAGACATTTTCTCTCTGTGGAGCAGAGGATATGTTTGCTGCAGTTTAGCTTATCATTCATGTAAAGTTGTTTTAGATAAAGGCGAAATCTCACTGCAGCAAAGTGGCAACAAAACAACAGGAAGGTCACAAGAAAAGTCTTTTAATGTTTAATGCACCCCTGACATTCCCTTTGTTACGCTGCTTATGACAGCTTTGAAAAGGAGAGACTCCTATCTATACACTTTCACAAATCAACACTTCATTATTAACTTTTAATATACATTTTTTCAAAGTCACTTTTACTTTTTTTTATAACAGTGGGGGTGGTAAAACTGTCAGTGCATTTCAGTCCTTGCAAACCAAGAAAAGACTCTCCTCAGTCATTCCTGTTAACACTTGACAGCTTATTTCTCTTTAGTCTGTGATTATGTCTTACTGATGTTCTGGTGTCTGCACAACGCTCTGCAGAATATAACCAACATGTCAGCCCGAGCTCTAATTTATGGCTAGTGTCTGTTTACTTCCACAAAGTGGAAATCAAACTGCTGCAGTGTTTAAGTAGCAGACATTATGTACCACAATTAAGTCGGAGTCTTAGCTTGAATCAAAGCTGCTCATTTAAATGAAGCTGGGATTCAAAGGTTGGTGATCACATGCTGGGCGTCCATAGGGGATAGAAAGATCACATTTTCTTTCCACATCCAAATAAGGAGATATTGTGCCTGCTGGTAAAATGTCTCCCAGCATCCAAGTTCTTACCATGGTGATAATGTGGTTAAATGTGGCCCTGGTAACTCCTTCGCTTATATAATAGAAACCTGCTTTGTTTACAATTGAGACTCAAAAAAACATTATCTGCACTCTGTCTAATGAAAGCTAAAGCAGAACACTAGGGGAAATGGTGGTGAACTAATTCCAATCGCGCCACACTAGCTGCTGTTGAGCAAATGCCTGGAGTTGGTTATAAACATTACATAATCATTAGCATGACACACTAACATTTAAATGCAAAAAGCACACAGCAGGATACTTTTAGCATTTTTAGTATACACATCTCAGGTTTTTGTATGCTACACTTAAACACAGAGACAGACAAGATTTTGGAGACTGTGGTTTTAACAATTGTCAATTACAACTTTTCGTGTTTAGGTCTTTTAAAGAAATTCTCGCAATGTTCTTTCAAAACAAATCATTTGTTTTAGCAACAGTAACTGTTTGGAACATTTTTAGGAAGCGCACTGGTACCGCTCCATGCAATGGCTTAACGTTCTGGTATGTAGGGCGGTGGGGCTGTAGTTAGTTACAAGTGGAAATATATGCCCATAAGAAGAGACATATAGGTGTATAGTGGCCAAGAAGCACAACAGACAGTCTGAATTGGCAACCTTTCCACTTTTCAAGGAGCATATTTATATTTTGTTACCAGCTTTTCAAACAACTTATGAAAGAGCAGTGGGGTTGGAGTGCCGTGTGAGCTGGCCTAGTGTCAAGAGCAGAAGACCATAAGCTTTGTGTCAAGCTGACCAGGAAGTGTGCCGCCTCACCTCAGCGGACTGCACGTTGTGTAATGCATGACCCAGCACAGCCTCTAAGTTGTCAATTATTAATTCAAACTCATTTGCAGAGCGGGTCAGACTGTGACCAAAGTATTGTCATGGTTGCAAGCACAGACCAGCAGGACACAAACATACACAACCCCGGCTGCCCCAGTTTAATTTTCTTTGCCCAACATAGGGACTGTTACAGCAATTCCTTAAGTGGCACTAAACTCAGGCTTTTACCGAAGCATCCTAGGCTGCCCAGCAGCTTTCTGGTCAATATGTCTGACTGAACACAGAATTTTACTGGATGGACCAGGAACAATCATCGGCCATTTATTTAGCACAAGCCACAATATGCTGTGTAAACACTTACCAGGTGTCCATCCAAATGAATGCCTGGCTCCATATCAAAACACTACATACAGTATATGTGAAACTTTCTTCCTGTTAAAAGAGAGCTCTTCTTTCCCACTATCACCAAGTTCTTGCTCTGATTGTTATGTTTTTTTTTAATTTTTTTTATTTTATTTATGGTATTTTATTATTGCAGGGTTTGTATCATACAATAGGAAACACCTTGAGGTCATAGTTTTTGTGAAATAGCTCTATAGAAAAAAAAAAAAAAAATAGAATAAAACTGAAGACTGAGAAACCAACATATCAAATGTTGAAACTGAGAAAGTTTATTGCATCAGACATATAATCTTATTTTAAAATTTGATGCCAGAAAGCAGTTTCAAAAAAGGTTGGGACATAAACAAAGTTACGAATAAATGATAAATGATGGAACATCTCACCACTAATAACGTAACTGGGAACCGAGAGGGGTTATCTAATTGGAGCCTGAGCACAGTTTAAAGTGGCATATCTCTTAGTTTATTGGTTTAAAATCGTGGTATAAAAAGCTTATATTTCTGCTGTTATTCTCAGTCTCTGTAGTTTGAATGATTTTCTTGCATCCATGCAGCATACTGCATGTGCTAGTCATCATTACTGTTTCCACATTTGTAATTTTGTTTTATGCATTCACTTTTTCACTTGAGCCAAATCTGGAATGCTGTTGTTAAACTTCTGCTGAATCAAACTTGTTTTTAGCAGGATTAAGACATGAAATAAATAATTAAGAAGTTTAGTTTATTAAGGGTTTACAAGGGGTGCACATCTATTAACTAGTTGAATTTAAAATGTAAGTATTATTCATTTTGAGAACATTTTCAGATATTAAAGGCAGAAATGCTTCAGGCTTTTCATTTTCTAAGATGGTTCTTGGATCCTTGGTTTGCTATAAATTAGTTTCTCTCGAAGCTTCTTCTCCAAGCTTGTAGCCTGGAGTGCTCAACAAGGCCCTTCCTGATAATGCATACCTGGAGACTAACAATGGCAAAATTTCACATCACCATCCCTTTCTTTCCTTTTTTCTATTTTCTGCACTCTCCATCTGTCAATCTCTCATTGTCGAACTCTCGCTACAATAACATAATGAGGCATTTAATTATCTCAAGTTCAATCATCGGAGTATCTAAAGTGTGCTTTGTAATTGTACTGCTAGCTTTTTTCATAAATGTCATTTGCCAAGGTCCAAATGCCATTTTTGGTGGGAGTGTGTGAAATTGCTTCCTCTTTATTTTAGCCATTTATCGTGCTATTGCAGCTAATGAATGTCTCTCCAAAGGGGAAGATTCATCCACTTTTGGAGTTGAATAGATGCACTGCTATAAGGCAGATGCAGGTATTTATATGAAAGACACAAAAGTTCACCTTTGTCACACACATAACAGGTTGAAAAGATGAGCTCATATAAAATGCCATTCATCTGAAATGCTTAATGCTTTTTTTAAAAGGTTAGGCTTGAGAGGTATAATGAGCTATGTGCAATTACTGTACTAATGTGTTATTTTGCTCTCGAGGCATACGTTTTAGAATATTTCCCTTTTTTTAAAGACTTGCAACAAGATGCAAAATCTCTCTTTCACATTTAATACTAACTAATAAATACTTATTATTTAAGTGTTAACTGGCATTAATATCATATGTCTATATTATGTAATTTTTCTCCATACAATGTATTTTTTATTTGGAAGGCAGAAGAAAGTCAGACTTAAAGATAATAATATTCTTTATATTTCACTGTATTCAATTTAAATGTTTACAGGGTCATATTTTGAAGTCAATAGCAATATTAACTTTTCTTAATAGTATTTATTAATAATAGTTAATACTAATTACTTCCCTTCACCTAAGAAAGTAGTTGCTTTATGTGGTGTTTACTGTTGTAATACTCTGCACGTGAACAATGGAAAGTATGCACCCGTTTCTGGATTAAGGCTCCTACTAAAATAAAAAAATTAAACAAATTAAAAAAGGCACACTCACCTTAAAAAACTAACTGAAGCTAAATTTCATCAAAACCTACATTTTAAACTAAATTGAAAAAGCACAGCGATTTTAACTGTGGCCCATAAAAATCCACTGACATTTTGGTTAAAAGTTGAAGTGACAGAATTTAATTCCAGTCACGGTTCAGTAAAACTGGCTCCTCCAGAAATTTAAGCGGCTTGTGCTGGGAAATGATAATTACATTATTTTGACTGTAGACTGCCAGACAGTGCAGTCCCACTCTGTGGAAAACGTGTTTCTCATCCTCCTAATTGAAGAAAATGAGAAGGTGGAGAAATTGTTTTTAGAAACAGAAGGAAAGTTATTGGAAATTACTTATTTTAGTCAAATGCAACCCTGTTTTTATAGCTTTGTATAATTTGCTAGAGAAGGAAAAATGACTAATAATGAAGAACATGTTCTCGTCACACTGAAGTGGAGGCCTGAATCCATCAGTAAGAGGGAAGAGAGGATTAACTACAATGGGCCTAGTTCTGCTCAGCACAAGCGAAAAACAGGAGATTCACTCAATTTTCAAAAGCACCACTCGTGTGGATTTTACTTACGAGGCTGTGACACTGTTTACAAAGTACTAATGGAGCACACTGTACCAAAACAACGAGACACCGGAGAATTTAGATACTGCTGCTCTATATGAGCCTGCACTGCTCCATTTACCTCGTAAGCCATAAGATATGGGCCCTGTAAGAAACGCTGTCAGCAGAACTGATTTGGAAAAGAAGTTAGTTTAGAAAGTTTGTCAATTACAGGCTCATTATATTATAAAGCATTGATTACCAAAGAGTGTGCTGTGTCCCTTGATGGGCCACAAGAACCTATTTCCAGTTTTCTAATTTAGTTTAAAATTACCACTAAATTTATGCATTAAAAAAAGTAACATAACTCATGAAAAGAGCCGTGGGATTTATAAATTATACAATATTCTTATATCTGATTCTGATATAGACTTATACACTCACCAGACACTTTATCAGATGCAACTTGTTAGTGCTGGCTTGGGCCCGTTTGCCTTCAGAACTAACTCTTCTCTGTGGCATAGATTAAACAAGGTGCTGGAAATATTCCCCAGAGATTATGATAGATGACAGCATCATACAGTTGGTGCACATTTGTCAGCTGCTCATCTACGTTGTAAATCTCACGTTCCACCACATTCTGAAGGTCCTCTATTGTAACGGAATGTGGAGGCCATTTGTCTACAGTAAGCCAGGTGGTGTTTTTCCAGTCTTCTATTATCCAATTTTAGTGAGCCGTTGTGAATTGTAGCCTCAGTTTGCAGTGCAGGTATAGCACACGCTATGTTGTTTTGTGCTGCTGTAGCCCATCTGCTTCAAGGCCCATTCTCCTTTGACCTCTGGTATCAACAAGGCATTTTTGCCCAGAAAACAGCCCTTGACTGAATATTTTCTCTTTAAGCCCGGAAGACGATTGTGTAGTTGGGAAATCCCAGAAGAAAAGCAGTTTCTGAAATTCTCAAACCAGCTCATGTAGCACCAAAAACATGGCCATGGTTTGAAGTCATATTAATTAAACCTATAACGCCCTTTGTATCATATTTGCTACATGAGTTTCTCCATCTCATCAACATGATCAATGACCAAGCAGCAAGGCATAAAGGTCACAGGTGTTCAATTAAAAAAAGGGTTTTATTGACCCCAAAATATGAGAAGATATTTAACAAAGCCAAAAAAGACAAACTGACCTCCTGAAATGACACACAGAGGAACTTAAATACTGGTTTGGCAAGACCAAATGGAAAACCAAATGGCTGCCACATAACCAACTAATACCAAACAATTAAACAAACTTGAAACACCCCCCAGGCAATGAAGCATGTGGTTTCATCCACTTAGGCTGTCAGTGGTACTTCAGCTCTCCCAGCCCTTTGCCACACCTTTTGCCAGACAGGAAGGAGAAGCCAAACCCCAGGTAACTCAAACAGAGAAAGATGTATTAATATAACACAAAACAGAACTTTGACCTTGCAGTGTTAATGTGTGCACGCCATATAAACATCAGAAGGTGTAATGGAAAAATAAATAAATGTAATATATTGGACAATAAGTAGAATATATTTAAAGTTGTGACTGCAAAGCAAACTAAAGCGAAGCCACTAATGGTGAGGTGTGGTGCTTACCCTGTGTGGCTTGCCATCACATCGCTATAATTTCAAAATATTACAGACAAAACTCTTTTTTTTTTGTCTTAAATTAACATTGTTGTTAACAAAAAGTTGCCAAAACCACCAAATGTATCACATGCGATACAAAAAATATGTAATAAAAATATATCATACACAACATGATATAGCAAAAAACATTGTGGATTTTTTATAAGGGTTAATAAACATCTCAGTTCCAAAAAATCTGAATTTCCTGGCTATCTTTTGATGGGTTGGGTTTTACAGGATTAATCACCTTTTTTCGGCTTTCTGGTGTTTGGCTTAAATTTCAGCATCTTGTCCATGTCTACAGGCCTAAATTCTGCCATGTGATTGGCTGATTAGATATTTGGACAGTTGGAACAGTCGTACCTAACAAAGTAGTTGATGAATGCATACTTATATTTTACATCCAGTGTCAAAACTCTTTTTTTTTTTTGTAATATCTCTTTGTAGACACTAATGTTTGGTAAGAGTAGAATCCCTCTCACAGTAACTGATGAGGTTTTGTTTTCCCTGCACACAGCCAGACTACGTGTTTCCCCATTTCCTATTTGTATTTAAGCACATTAGCCTTATAGAGTATCGACATACCTGTAATTGATACGAATCATCTCCTCTACGGCGAAGCAACAAAGTTTGTGTTAACTATCCCATCAAAACATTTTGGGTATGGCTAGAGAAAAATCATTATGTGTAGTAGTACTGTTTGCAATATAGCATAGTATAGGACTATAACACAATAGGAAATAATGCTGCTTTTTGTAACTCTAAACTGGCTCACTTGCCCATCGTCGCTCAACTCTTTGTGGTAACTTAAAGTTCTCCCTAATCATACCACATACATCCTAAATCCATATAATAAAAGGCTGGCTGGAATCAGGGATACCAAAACAAAAGGTTGACCTTTAGAAAAATCAGTATGAAGCTTGAGGAAAAACAATATTCAATGAGTAGAAAACACACAGTGACAAAGACCACCAGAAAGCCGTCATCAAACGTCAAAAACTAGACTGATGAAGATCTACTGTTGGAGTCATAATTCAAGGCCAACAGCATGATAGATTTAACTTGACTTTAGGAACCTTGGAAATGATGCAGTGCAAATTTACCAACATAGGGGTCTTTTCTCATATTAGTGTTATATAGTAACTGAATGGAAACATTTACCAAATCTGAATGTTTTAGATAAATGAAAACAGTACTAGAAATATGATAGAAGTACTTAGTAACTATGCAACATGCTAAAATTCAATGCATGGAAATAAATGGTTGGAGAAGAATCAAGAAATGACATTAACGTTAGTCTAAATAAGGTGCAAATTCCTGGAATTCTTAATGCTCTTGATGTGTTTGAGAACAATAACTTTACAGGAGAAAAACAGAATGCTGGCTGTATGCAAAGCAGGTGTAGAGCATGAAATTGAACACTCTGCAGCCTCTACATTTGGTTCTCACAAGATACATTGGCAATCAGCGGCTAACAGTGCAAACACCACTGCAATATCAATCTTGATTTGCACAAGTGTCCTCTACCTTTCCTAAATTGTGCCCTGACTGGACCTGTTTGATGGAGTGCATATTGTGTTAGCAACAACTAGGCAGGTGGATTTGTTTCTCACCTTCACCACTTAATGGCATGTGAAGTAAGCTGATTCAATTCCCAGTACCCACGTCTAGCTGAGTACACCATAGAAGGACAGTGCTAAAAGATTTATTGGACAAGAGCGTGTTTGTGAAAGTTGTTGCTGTTGGCTTGATGTAAAGCATTTAAGGCAAACTGTTAGAAAGTATGTAAAAGCGAAATACATTTAATATACGGTGATTATGTTTTAAGCTAAAAATGAGTCCATCTCTATGTGTGGGATGGGGTGGGGGTACTCATGACATTAAAGTCAGAAAAAGTGATGCAACACCTTCTTGTGAAGAAATATGGCTAATTTAGCATATTGGTACAACCTATTAACTTGGGACGAGCATTGCAGATCTGTGCTAAATTGGTAACAGTTTCAGGCTTCCAAAGGCAGTATTTATGCAGCGTTAATTTATTCTAACATGGTGTTTTCACGTTGCTAACCTCCTTATTGTGAAAAAAATGTGCCAGTCATTAGGTGTGATGTTGATGATGAACTGTGTTGTGTGCTCTCAGTCATAGATGAAAGGGCAGGCTGTATTAATGCAACGACTTTACTGCATGTAACTGCAGGTAAATTCAAAATATTGTTTGGGTTTTGGATCCAGCAACATGAGTTGCCACACAAGACTCTGGTTTAGGGAGACGATAGTTTGCATTTCATTTGGACCAACTACTTACTAATTGGTTAATTTTAGGGACAGACTCGTCAAGGACAAATTAAGCCTATCAAACTAGTAACGGCCCATCTCACTTAAGCTGTAACAAATGCAAGACATCCCATCATGTTCTCAAGTGAGATACACCAGCGACTTTAGTAAATCCAGGCTGTTCTAATTCTTTGGGCATATAATAATAATAATAATAATAGTAATAATAATAATAATAATAATAATAATAATAATAATTTTGTCAAAGTTAAACATAAGTGGTTTGACTTCAGGCCAACTTTGCACTTGCTGTCATTTTTATCAACAAGATTTTCCTCACGTTACAAAATCTTCCTGAAGCATAACACGCAAGGCTACATCAGTCAGATACAAGTTTAAATTACTAACTTAGTTACTTCAAGTTACTTGTTACTTTCAAAGTAAGTAGCTACTAGGGAAAGTAACTTTAGTTTTACTGAGAATTCTCTTATTAATGTGTGGCTTCTCTAACTGAATGTACATATTTCCACGAGAGAAATCCCACACCTGGACCGCCATCGACTGCCGCCATGATTCTAGCCTACGTTACAGCGTCACGTGCACTTTTTACATCCAACACGGAAACAGTTGTTGTGCTTTGATTGTATTTAGTAGTAACGAACGCAACACACGAAGTAACAAATAATGACCCTATAGGGCTTTGGAGCGTGATGTCACGGGGGGTGGGCGTGGAAAGGATTTTGGCCCGATCCGCCATTTTGGGGGTCTAGCGCAAGTGAAAAGGGAGCGAAGGCACACACAACAGCCATGGTTCGTATTTGCTGTGTGGTCGGCTGCAGTGTTCGATCACACGACCGGCAAGAGAATAAGGTTGAAAATGGTTTATCTTTTCATTCTTTCCCAACCTGGAAGCAACATGAGTAGCTCGTGTATTGATGTTACCAAACGAAGGCGTCCAGCCTGGATAGCAGCTGTGAGACGAGCTGACGTGCAGTTCTCTTCCATCTCCAAATATCTGTTGGTGCTCCAGACATTTTCATTCCGGTAAGTTCTAAATATGTTCATATCACTCTTTATAGCCTATTAGTATTATTTTCTATGCGCTCTGAGCTCATAGCAAATTAGAACAAACAGCCTACTGAGTGATTTTGCAGAACTACC
>NW_005187409.1:293622-304689 GCF_000239375.1 Pundamilia nyererei
ATGTTATCCACCTAACAGCCTCCACATGTTCTCACTGTAATTTCCCCTCATGAATGAATTTATCCTGCACTAATCTGAATCTTTGCAAGGAAATCAAACGCATTTCACTCGCAGTACTCGAGCTGACTTACCTTTGCTTCTTACGTCAGCAGCGGTTGGTCTTCAGGGTTTCTACTCCACGGCCCTATTTCATACTGGTCCACATTTCCAATGCACGCTATTTTCTGCAAGTACCGCCGCTTCGCCTCTGAATGAAATCGGTCTCTATACAGTTCATTCTCTTTTGAGCTGCTTTTAAGCATCTTTCTTGTAGTCGTCGTTCCAACACAGTGTGTTTGGTTTGATTCGTAGACCCCGAAAATGGCGCTGCGCTCCCATAATGCATTGCGGCGTGACGTCAACTCCAAAGCCCTATATAAATCCCAGTAACAATAAACGCGTTCATAACAACTAGTTATGATAACATAACAACTATGCTCGTTACCACAATAATAACGTAGTTACTGTAATGCGTTAGTTAATAAGATGTTAGTCCCTACACTGTTTAGATCCAACACAATCACTATGTAAAAAACTAGACCAGAAAATAAAAGGAAGAAAAAGGTTTCTCAGGGCCGTCACGAATTTTGTTTCGAAAGATAAACCACTACTTAACTGAAGTGGAGTTAAGTTCTTTTAGGATTAGGCACTCAAAACGACACTATAGCATAACAAGAACTGCTATCTGTGAGGACGTTAGCTGAAGTTTATACTTGAGCATTAATAGTGATCCAGTAACTAGATTTGAATTGCTCCAAGGTTGTTAATTCTTTCTGTAAGAGAGATTACCAGAGGGTTCAAGAGATCAAGAGACATGCATGTGGTTAAATTAATTAGTGATGTCAGTATGAATGGTTGTCTAGCTTAGCTATGCATTAGCCCTGCAAAAGTTGACGACCTGTCCAGAATGTAGCCTGCCTTTCCCTATGGTAGCTGCAATAGGCTTCAGCTACCTGCAACCCTGAAATGGCTAAATGGAAGAAATTGGACCGATGGAGATACCACAGATACAGACCAGAAACGCCCATGACCAAGCATCGTCATACCTGCTTGTCGTTAAGATTAAGTGACCAATGGCAGAAGGTATTTTTCTTTTACACCAAAATATTGAGTGTGCAGTAATATCAATAAAAGTATTCAGTAGTGCTAAAACCAATAGACAGCATCTGTTTTATTTTAAAACAATTACATCATACTTGGTGTTTCTCCAATAAAAATAAGAAAATTGCAAAACAAAACATTTCATGTTAATGATGAAGTACATAATTTATCAGCCTGTTTATTGTAAAATATACCATGTTTGTTGTTCCATGCACAAATTGTAATATTTACAGTTTCAAAAAATGCAATCTAATGATTTAAACAAAAGAAAATTCTCCACATGACTCTCTTTGCTCCACTTATTAATAACCAACATTAAGAAGCATTTAGAAGTAATTTATACTCTTTCCTCTATACAAATCAGACGAGTGAGAGAAATGACAGCAGCGGTTGAAATGTGCTTTGGGATGATTAACAGTCCTCCTGATTCGAGGTGATGTCTTTGCCACAGTGTTGAACCCCCGGTTGCCATGTCTCATTATCCCCACCCTACTAATGGAAGGAGGAGACAAATAATTAATCTGCCCTGATGGTGACAGAGCATACCAGGTCTCCCTGGGACAGACTGAGCAGCTTTTCAGCCGGAAGACCAAGGATTATAAAATAAGACTGACAGTAAAACGGTGGTTTAGTTCGCACTGCTGTATGGGGCCTTTCCTAATCAAACTATTACAACCACTAACATATGAAATGAATAACACCGAATCGGTTTCGGTTAATCTGGTGATAGGTGCATATCACAGAGATGCAATATATTGCAATGTTGTAAAAGAAAGACAATTTTTAAAATCTGATTTTAGAAAGTATAAAGAACAAGCCACTTTGGTGCATGCAAAAAATTTTCAGAATCACAACAATGGTCTGCATTGACTTTTATCATAGTTCCTGTAATATTCAACATCAACATCACTGTTTGTGCCATCCAAATATCTAAACGTCTAAAATTTGTCTGCATATGTAAAAAAAAATTTGATTTAGAATTGATACAGCATTTTATTTGCCAAGTACACTTTCGGCAAATTCATAACTAGTCAATATTATTAGTCGATTCTCCCAAGTGTTGGACTGCAGGTAGATCTTACAGCCTCTACATTACAGAACCAGTTCTCCACCTGTATGATCTAATTATAGTGGCCTTCCAACCTGCTTCCACCAGCCACGGTGCAACACAGTGAAGTTAGAGAACATTTCAGATCCTTCTTGGAGAGGCCCAATGGTACTGATGAGTACCACAACAGGAATGTGTTTGTTGAGTGAGCCAGTAGCAAAGACCGGAGACAGGAAGGACCAGGGTCTGCTAGACTAGGAATGGAACTGAATGAGAGCAAGGAAATTTTACACTAAATCAGTGATGGACTGAGTCCTTCTGTCAGACAGAAAAAAATGGAAAACCCCCAAACAAAAACATTAAAAACAATGACTTCATGATATATAATGGGCAGAAATATTGCATTGTAACAGTGATTTCTGATAACTCCATTAGTCTGTAATGTTCTTCAATAACGTCAACATGTCAAAAATAATAATGGCCAGACAACTGAGTGTTCAAAAATACTTGTGGGGTGCTTTAAATCAGCAGTCATGAGAACCTGAGAGTTGCTTGAAGAGACATTAGCCATGAACCATCAGCAGTGAGTTGGGAGATAAGTCTGGATCCATAAGAACTTGATCCATGGTGGTTTCAACTTATAACTCCAAGGACTTAAAGGATCTGCTGCAAAACTCTAGGTCTGATATACCACATGGCACTTTCAGAGGTCTTCCCTATGCAGGTCTGAAGTGTTTTGATGACATGCAAAGCACATGCAGGATACTGTAGGCTCATCAGTTAAAGTTTTATCTGCATTTTTCATATACAAGTTTTATTTTGTTATTTTATTTTTACTATTAGAGGTTATGTGAAAAGTAGAGATGTAGTACAATCTGCTGTGATATTGGACTCCACATATGCCTGTATGAAACTGCAAAGAAGCATCAACTGCAATAATTTATGCTGTTTCCTTAGTTCACTGTTGAATTTTGCAAATCTGCCAAACACGGGCTTCAGAAGGAACAGCTGCTACCTAGGCAGGAAATAGTGCTGAAACAAATAAATAATAAACTGGATGAAGTTGCAGCAGCTGTGAAACCATCTATGTCACAAGAACACACTGCAGGGGAGGAGGTTCAAAAAATTATCTTGCACAAATTTTAAACAGATCTCTATCTAGATTTAATATTTTTGGATCATTACTGATAAATATGCAAACTGCTGTTTTTATTTATTTAACCCTCTAGATGTTTTTGATACACCTGGATAAAGACCTGTAGTGGAAGACAACTAATCTCACATGTGCAGTGTAACTGACACTGAAATCCTGCCTGTTACAAAAGCAAGAGCAGAGTGTTATTGACTTGCTGTCTGGAATATTGCAGTCTGTGGATCAAAACAGTTCAAAACTGGACACAGATTCATAAAACTGTACAAACTGCTCTGCTGTCAGATCTGTCCGCTGGAATAAGGGATGCAAGCATTCACCACTTCACTTTGTCAAAGTAAAAGTCAAGATAAATGTGGCTCCCTCTTTTCAACAGCTAATGTGTCAGAACGTAAAGCAGAAAGAGGAAGACGCTTTAAAACAAACCCAGAATACAAAACATGGCCTCTCTAAATCGTACACTGTGAGAAAGAAGTTTAAGTGCTATCTTAAAGTTTAATAAAGACTACAAACAAAAAAATCCATGCTTTTTTGGGGGGAATATTTGTATTGATTTTTAAGCTTAAACATTTCCCAGACCTCCTCAGTTGCTTGTAACAGCACTTTGATGGATTCTTATTTAAAGAATGTCAAATGGCTCTCCACAAGAATACAAAGAATGTGACATTTACACTCACTACCAGGCTCCTTGCGTCCACTACTAATGTCAACAAATGACAGGCTGGTACAGCAAAGGCACATAAGGACAGAAACACAAAAAGCGATGTGGCTCCAGAGAGTGGTTTGCAAGTGAGGAAGCAAATTAATGTTATACAGCTAGCTGCTGATTTATACTTAATTAAATAAATTATTTTAGCTCAAATTTAAAGATTTGCTGTTGTCCCAGTACATTTGCCTCAAAGAGAAGGCACATCGTACCGTACATCTTGGAGACAAATGTCTTTTGATGGAGATCAGAGTACAGAGAGATCACAGCACAGGAGTTCTTCTCAGAGCTGTTAAGGAACTATAGCAGGGGCCAAGGGAAACAGGGATTTTGTGTAGTTTCTGATCTGAAAGTAGCAAAATAGATGGGAGGGAGGTAGAGAGAAATTAGAGGATAAAACTGTGAATTTGTAAAGGTTTATGTAAAAGTTCTTAAACGATTTCAGGGCTCTATACCAGAGTATGTTCATGCCACTTTGAATAAGATGTAATTCACCATTTGCCACTTTTCAGATAGTATCCTCAAATAAACAGAACACCAATACACAAAAGGGCATCTCGGTGATCGCGCACCAAGCAAATGCAATTTCTCAGCGGTGTAATCGACTGTGTGAACAGCAAATAGTTAGCAGTGATTCTCGGTGGCTGACCTTTCGGGAATGATGAGTTGCTAATGCAGTGTTATGTACCCAACTTAAGTATCAGACCTTCGTAAGCAAGAGATTATTCTACCTTTGTTCCCAAACCATTGCTGTGTGAAAACGGCATTGACTTGATAGAAGAAGGATGCACACGCTCTGCAGCTGAAGTGCTTCTCTCCTCACACTGAGAAAGTTTCCACCACTGAACGAGCTCATTTGTTTTCACAGGCTAAAAGACAATTGCCTCCTGAGCCCCGTGTCGGCTCGGTTGTTCTAAAGTATGTATGTGTGAGACTACATTCATATTTTTACATGCCATTGCATGCAGATCCTGTTTCTTGTATGCAGCAGTTTGTGCACCACCTTTAAACAAAGCCCAGAAATTTTAAAAGAAAAATAAGATTAAAAAAAACAACCTCTGTGACTCTTTTTGTAACAATAAAATAGTGACAGCATTTCAGACCTTAAATATTGAAATGTCACGAACTTTGTTATTGGGAAACACTTTTTTAATTGTGGCATGTGCTAAAGCTTCTATTTATGCACTAAAGCGTCAAGACTTCATTAATTAGGTCTTGGATTATTACCCCTTGTGAGGCAGGTCAGCATTTGTCAGAACAAACTGTCAGCTGTGGACAGTGTGCTTCTAAGCAGCACACCAAGACTCTAAAATGAAGTTAATTGAAGCCTGCAAAGAAGAGAGTGAAGGCTATTAAAAGATATAAAGTGCTTCCGCCTTGTTATTTCTGCTGTTCAAAATGCCATTAAGAAATGGGAGATATGTGAAAGTCAAGGCAAGACCTGGCAGCAAACATCATGCACAGCTTTATCACAAAACATCTAGTATAGAAAACAACATCTTGATAAGACATTTTCACCACAATGCTGTCACTGTCTAATAAAAACAAAAGCCATAGAAAAATCTTACATTTGACTGCAATCTGCAAAGATATATGTGAATAAAAACAGACCAGTATTTAATGAAAACCACTGGCAAGCAGTCATTCTACTTTAAGGTTTGTGGCAGCCTGTGATACAGGAAACGCTGTATGCTGTACAAATAAAGTGGAGAGCGACATTAAATATCAAAAGACATGTTCTGGATGAAAATGTCAGGTAGTTAATCAAGAAAGTGAGAAAGTGAAGAGGCTGAGCAATAATTCGAAGCAGAGTTCAAAATCGGTCCTTGACTTCAACATCCTTGAAGATTTTTGGGGACATCTTAATGTTGCGCTACCAAGATGGTTTAAAATGTCTGAGTCCGAGTTAGAAAATACCGAATCCATTCCTTTTCTTTTCCTTTCAGCCTATCACTGCTAGCATAGAGCGAGAGGTAGGGTGCTCACTAATTTTAGACTCACCAATTAAGCTAGCATGCATGTGGGAGGAAGTCTGAGTACCTGGAGAACCAACGCGGGAGTTAGTTAGTAGTTACTGGTTGTTACATATTTTTGCCTCTCACCCTGATGACTATTCACAGCTCAAATATGTAGACAATGGCGTGCAAAGCCTTGCATAAGACCTACATACAACCCCGTCGGTCCTGTCAGAGGTGTGAGCCAACTTGAGCCTATGTCACAGTTATAATACATTTTCCATTTACGTTTTTATGTAATGCCCAAACTTGAATTTGTTGTTAATGAAGAAAATGTTTCCTTTAATATTACATTCTCTAAAAGGTAATATCAAAATATTAGAAATATGCCTGTGGTTCCTGTGCAGCGATCGTCTCTGTTGACTCAGCTCTGCGTGCACCTTTTACACCTGTGTGCTTTACACATAGCAAAGATTTGCACAGTAAAAATCATTTGTGAAACATGTGCAGCTTGAAACTTGTGCTGGCTGCCTGCAGTGTCACTCACTGTGTAAACCTACCAAACAGAAAACTTTAGCAGTGTTCGTGTATGAGGGCGTACTCTGGCAGAGCAGGAGCTGGACAGTGTAGCTTCTGTTTCAGACTGTCTTCTCTTTGTTCTCTTAAGTCAGCACTTTCAAAGAAACGGGGCAAAGGTGCAAATTTGGTGAGACAACGTTCCCCAAAGCTGCAGTTAACGTGAAAGTGCAGCCTCTGCAATCTAATTCACTCTGATTCTGTGGAAAGATTTTCAAGGACAGTGTGCGTGTTGGTGTGACCTGCCGTGTATCCCTGTACAGTAGGTTTGACTTAACCACCCACTCCCACTTTCCAATTCAGGAATATAAATAATATTTACTTATTAAGATTCTGTCAAGGCAGTTAGGAAGCAATTTATACATTCACTAATCTGTTTCATTTGTACAACAATACTGAGGACGCCCTGCACTGTAGCTTTAATCTGGGGGGGGCTAGACAGGAACCTCTGGAGATGTCCGGTGGTTTCTGGCACTCGGGTGCTGGCAGCGGAGCCTTTGGGTCCTGTGGGTTGCAGGGTGTGACCTTGGTGGATAGAGCTTGTTCTAGCACATCGTGTTCATGCTCGATCACCAGCTTAATGGCTTGTTCTCTGAGCAGGTTTTTGCAGCATGACAGGCAAATCATGTGCTGATTAGACTGCTGGGTTTGTCACTGCCATAGGGAGGTGTTTAATCTGCCACATTGTTTAGATAAGAAGTGTCAAAGAAAATTCCACAGTACATGACTGCCAAGACCCAATGTTTCTTAGAACAATACTGCAATATAACTAGATTGCTTTTCCTTGATGCACTTCTTTTCTATCCATTCTTTCCTCTCACTCCCCCAACGAGGCACCAGACACGATTGCTCCTCTGAGCCTATTAATGCTACAGGTTTTTTCCTGATAAAAGAGATGTCTTCCCCTCAACAATACCAGTTGGTTCCTCATATGGGGTCACTGGGGTTCTTCCTGCAGAGTCCCAAACTTACACTATCAAGTGCTGTGAGGCGACAATGTGAATTGGCACTGTTTGAAAACTGAACTGAGTTCACTTCCCTTATGGTTGGTTTTAACCCGTTGGTTCACTGGTGTATGCAGGTTTTTTGGCTCTCGGGGGACATGCCTATGTATCACAGCAAGTATGTTTTGCTCACGTACAGTAAAAATAATCAGTCCGTGTTACTGTATTTAGATTTCTTTCTCTGCAGTTAGATTCAGTTAAAATTGCGTGAAAGTCTTGAGACTATTTATTTATTTAGATTTTGTAAGTAAAGTGGGAAAAGGGTACAACAGGTTATTTAAACATGTGCCATTTAAATAAGGCAAAAGTGGAGATTGATGAAATTCGGGCAAATAATGTGCTGCTAGTAATAGTTCATGAGCAATTTACAATTTAAAATGGGTTCACTGCCAAGTTGTCTGTTATATGTAGACACAGCACTCGCTAATTCATCCCTTTAGTTAGTTGCAAAGGCCTTTTTATGCTTGAATGATTCAGTGTTAAGTGTTTAAAAAAGGACATTCCTCTTTAACCAGTCAGGTACAAGGACTGATCTGTACACACAAAACCTTCTGAAAGACCTTGAGAACTACTAGTGATCTATTCTGCAACACTTTAAAGAATAACTATAAAGTTTAAGTACTTTTCAGAATAACCCATTTACTGAGGGATCATTGAGACAAAACAGCCAGCCAAAGAAGAGCATGTTTGCACATTTCAACAAATCGCTGTACCCATCTCCCATTTTCTTAACAAGAAATCTGCTCCAGATTTTTGCACAGTCCTACACGTACCTCCATTCAAAACAAAAACAACCCCTTTTTGACCTGTTGGTATCTCATTAAGGAACATATTAGACATAAGGTGTCCTCTTTTCCTACATGAGCGGTGTTCTAACTAGGGCACAGCATGAGGTGTTTTAAGTCTTACCTCTCCTGTATTATCAGGGGAGACTTACCACACACTGCTGCACAACATTAAAAAAAAATAAAATAAGAAGCATGAATCTGGTTATTTGGATTTGGGATGGATGTTTGGATAAGACGACAGAGGAGTTTAGTACCTGCAGGATAAAGAGATGAGGTTTGTCATGTCCCGCCTGTGGTGCTACTGCATGTGGCGATGGCTTTCACGCTAATTACACTGCATGTAATTCTCATGATAATAATAGGTGAGAGGCGTTTAAGGAATAAAACTGCTTTATCTCTCCTCTGAGACTAGAAAAGGTCTTGGGGAAATATTAAGAATTGAAGGATTGAAGATGTCTGTTCTTATAAAAACATCTGCGAGAAGAGATAAGAATAAATGCAAAGTGTGGCAGTGTGTGGAGAGAAGCTGTAACGAGATGGAGAAGCCCCGTCTAATAAAAGTTACATTCCCAATACAATTTATACAACAAATAAGTCTGGATGATTAAGATGTTCTAGGGTATAAGCATGGCACATATAGAAGAATGACAATGCATACATTTCCTGCACAAATATATTGCAATTATTTTACCACCAAAATATTCTTATCAGTTATAATTAAGCTCCACTCATCTGTAAGTATTATGAACTGGACAATGGCCATGTGACCTCTGAAACCGTGTGTGTGTGTGTGTGTGTGTGTGTGTGTGTGTGTGTGTGTGTGTGTGTGTGTGTGTGTGTTTCAAACACATGATTGGAGCTGTTCAATTTGTATCATCCGTAACACAAAGTGCGTGTTAGCATTCAGAGTGTGTAGGTCGAGTTTAGGGAGGAGAAACACTGCCTGTGAGTGACCCTGTGGAAATAATGACTACAGACTTGTTTTTGATTTGCAGTGGTTGCCACCCTGCTTTAAACTCGGGGCTGAAACACAGCTTGTGTGTATTTTTAATAAGACAAATGGCCTTAGACACTTTACGCAGTGTCACAGTTTCTGTATTCCTGTGACTTTATTTGCTGTATTTTGGCATGGACTGTAACTTCTCCCCACCATACACACTGCCTCCATAACACGAAATAATATAATCCTTCAAAAGAAGGGGGCATTATTGGTTTATGGACTTTTGAATGTAAGACTGCAAGACTGTAATAAACGCAGTCATAGGCAGTGGATGCGTGTGGTCAGACTCAAAAGAAGAACACAACAACAAAAGCAACAAGAAAATTAAATCCGGAAGCAGATATAATCTGCTTTTTTCAAGTTCGGTGCAGAAGTGCTGTGCTCGGTGGAATTTCTGCAAGTTGTGGAATTAAATTGGCAAAAATGTTCTACTGTCCTTACAGTGACAAGTTCAATGACTATTCAATAACTCTTGGCCTAGTTAGAGTTTATTCAAAGAATAATACTAAAAATCTGTACTGTTGATGAGAATGAGAATTTGCAAACAGTTTCCAAACTCTTAATTGGAGCCCAGAGATGTAAAAGTACCTATTTTGGGCTGCTTTATGTCAGGAAACATGATGTACGGGAGGAGACACCAATCCCTTTGGATGCCCTTCCTGCTGAAACCCCAGAGTAAAAACATAAATAAACACCTGCTATGATTGTTCCATATGAATAAGTGAGCAGCTGAAAGTAAACAACTATTGGAAACAGAAAAAATATGAAGAGAAAATTTTGAATCAGTTTGAAAAGCACATTTTCGCTGACCCCTGTGAGAATTTAGTTCACCATTTCCTCCAAATAAGCTCGCTGCAGGCATTTAAAAAACACATGACAGAAGTCCGGCACTAACTTCAAAATCTGGATTCAACTGGGTGACATCAGGGCTGCAATGTCTATCTACATGGGTGTAACCAGCTGCTTCCCAGTTACTCCACCTCTGCCATTACTGTCGCCTGAAAAGTTTTCCAGTAATAGAGAATCTGTTTTTCAGCCACACTAAGTTCAGCCTGACATGTTTTGTTTGTGTGTGTGTGCGCGCGTTTTACTGCACAGTGATGAAAGTTTGAAGGTTATTATTCTCTGTCAATATCCCAAGCCTTTGTGCCTCAAACATTCTCTGTAATTGTTTATTTTAAACATCACTATAGAAGATCTCACACAGCTGCTGCCAAACTGTATTTTTGTATTGATTTTTGCCTGCAATTAAGTTTAGATACACAATAGAGACAGAAAAATATCAAAAATATATAAAAACTGGGGAATTTGTTTTTCTTTGCAGAGTACAGTACAAACTCCGAGTGTCTAACAGCTACAGTTCCATAACGGCGTCTTACTATATGAGACATGAGAAGATATCCTACTTGTTTACCTTCATTTATTTATTTTATCAGTTTAAACTACACAACTTTCGGCACCGACTCCATTGTTCCAGCTCAGACTGTTCATTGTTACCCAAATAACAAGCCGTGGGTTACTAAGGACATCAAAGCCCTCCTCAACAACCAGAAGAGGGCTTTCAGAGGGGGCAATAAAGAGGTGGTGAGGAAGGTCCAGGTGTTACTAAAGGACAAGATCAGAGAGGCTACGGACAATTACAGGAGGAAGCTGGAAACTCCAGCAGAACAGCATGAGAGAGGTGTGGAGGGGCATGAAGA
>NW_005187409.1:305600-349316 GCF_000239375.1 Pundamilia nyererei
TGGCTCCAGCAGATCCCGGGAATAACATCGGAGATCTCTGTCCAGAAGAGCGCAGTCCTGGGAACAGCTAAGACACTGCGCAGGACCCTCAAGCTCCCAGGCCTCTGGTAGAGGACCGAGCTTGAAGGATAAACCGCCCACAGGGGCGTGCTGGGTGTTTTTTTTTTGTTTTTTTTATTATTAAAATATGCCTGTATATATGGTGCTATTCTTAGTTAGTGTCTTGTCTGTCTCTGTTAATGTTTGTTTATAATGGAGCACTGTAACGAAAATTTTTTTACCCCAGGGATCAATAAAGTATTCTGCTTCTGAAAATCTTCTTTTTGGTAAAAATGTCATGTCACACCACCAATTTCATTTTTCCCAGACTTATTTAGCCAAAGAAACAGCAGTCAACGTAACTCCAGCCGGGGGTACTCTTCACTTTGCTGGGCAGTCCGTGACTGCAAATAAAGCAAGCACATATCACTCAAAACAGAAGCCACCAGTAAGAAAGTGGTCTATGTGTAAGAAAATGTAAACCAATGTTTATGTACACGCTTGGAAACTGTGTCAAGACTCATGCTGAACTTTAAATTAATCATTGTGACTGGAAAAAAATACATACATCTAAGTTTTTCTTCATTTTCCAGCCATCTTTCAGATTAAGCGTCAAATGTTATTCTGCCACTGGGGCCTCTGAAGGTATCTGGATTGTGTGACAAGTATTTTGCCCCTACCTGCTTCCAAGCCACCTCTACAACCTGCTGCACCACTTAGTGACACAACTATAAAACTGCTGGAAGCTTCAGCTACTGAACTGTAGTTATTGATTGTTCAGGGACCACTGAAGGCCTGAGGTAGGTAATTGCATGATGGCCCCATGTGCCTGCAGGGACAGGCAGAGGCTAGGAAAGAAATGGTCACATTGTGTCCTTAATGAACACCAGCAGGATACCGCGAAACTTTGATAGCACGGAGTGGTGCCGTGCTGGACCTGCCTGCTTTGATAAGGGATTCAAAGAGCATATCCTGAATGTTTATTGGACCAAATAGAGTAAGACGTGTGTTTATCTTTCAGCAAGCAGTGAGACTTCAAACCTGGGTCACTGCCTTCAGGAAGAGAAATTAGATTTGAAGTGATATCAGCTGAGGATTTTGTTGCTGCAGGATGACAGTATACTCCAAAGATAATTGAATTTGGCATCTTCTCAAAGGTTGTCAAAGTGCTGTCAAAAAGCTGCACTTCAAGCAAGACAGTACACTTAGTGTAACTTTGGTTTGTTTAGCAGTGCCTATGCCAAAAAAGAAGAGTCTGTGGCACAGGAGGAGATGTGCGAGCCAAAAAAAACAAAACAACCACTTTTATAATACAGTCACATGACAGCAGTGACCCCATACAGGGAGCGATGTACAGAGCAGGCAGGGAGCTGTAAACTGTGGGAAATGATCAACAAGTTGGTCACTAAACAATCATTTACTCATGCAAATACAACCTTTAAAGCTATGCCAGTTGAAACGCTAATTAATCCAAGAGACAAGCAGCCAGGAAGACAGTGCTTTGTGTTTAGGGAGCCAAATACGCAAACAGCTCAATGCAAATGAATGAATGTTTTGCTTGCTTCATCTTCTTGACTTCATTCTTAATGACATCTAGTAAAAGACGCAGAGGTTCTTTTTTTTAAGCTTCTTTCCTGCTAAGGAAACAGTTTTTGCACAGTTTTGCCATAACAAGCAGATTAGCTTTGTCCGTGGGGTAATTTTTCTTTCAAGTAATCTGCTTTGAAGGAAAAGAGAGGCAAGGCAAACTGCCACCTTTGCATTGTCTCTGTAGATATGAGGGGTTTTGTGGCCTTTGTCTCGTAAAAATGCTGAGCGAGTTAATGGGATGTGTCTTCCTGGGGGCTGAAGGTGGCCCATCCCGTCTCAAGGACTGGTCATACTGAGAGCTCGTCATTTATTTAGACCTTGAATTATGCTTTTAGTTCAGCAATGACCACCGTCATTAAGCAGAGGCAAAGTGATTAACCCTCTATTATAAAATCTGCTGTAGCAGACATGGGTAATATGAGTGATCTGTGGTTCTACTTAAGCTACGTTAAGGCTGCTTGAACTTTCCAGAACAGTTTTTTAAACATTATTTAACTTTACCAAGAGCTATCCGACTGCCAGCACCCCGCCTCACCCCAGCACTGACATTTATCACATGTATCACCTGATAGTTTTTGAAACCAAAAACAAAGAATTTATTCATTATAAAAATGTTTTGTTTTTTAATTAAAAAACAAACAAAAATACTATTGTCGATCCTGGTTTTCATTAACCGATTCCAGTCCCATTAAATATTTTTGGGGTGACTGAATCCTGTGAGAACAGGAACAGTGCTGCAAGAGAAACATTTATTAGACTTCGATGTCATTGCAAGAGAAAAAAAAAAAGGATTTCTGTCTGTGCTGAAAGGACCTACTGTAAATCACACATAGTTTATTATATAATGAGATTAATTTCGTTATTTATGGAAAATATGACAAAAAAGAAACTAATATAACTGTATATAAGAGAAGTTATTATTGTTTGGTCAAATTATACTATTTCAAAATGTGTCATGGTTGGCTGTGTGGCAGGCAGGCAAGCAGGAGTGGTGGATCCAAAATGCAGGACTGAGACACAGAAGTACAACTTAAAGCGCAGCTTTATTGCTGGGAAAACCTCTTACTAAACTAAACTCATCAAAAGACAAACAAAAACACAGGTGGACTAAAACACTGTAGCAGAAATACTGAACTGGGGACAAACCACTGGAACCACAGAGGCAAAACACACAGCTTGTTGAGGGTACAACACAACACTGACTCAGAGAAACACAGGGTTTAAATACACTGGGAAGTAACGAGGGGAATGAGACACAGAAGGAGAGCACAGCTGGGAGAAATCAGGACTGACGAGATAAGGAAGCAAACCGGACACATTAAGACAAGACACGGACCTTCAAAGTAAAACAGGAAGTATGACACAGAGACGCGAACTTGACATGGTGGAGACAACCAGTAAGAAACACAGAGACATAACCAGTAAGGCAGAGGACTCGATGAACCAAAAGACAGAGGGAAACTCAACATGCAGACACAAAAGCTCAAGCTTTCGTGCTCACGCTGTTTTACATCAGGTATATTTAATGTCTCTAGTCCACGATCAAAGATCGCTAATTTGTCTTGTGGGGCTTTTTGTCCAAGTCAAAAACAATCCAAGTTAAAACTGATCATTTTAGCAAAACAACTGATATAATTTCAGTAATACTAGAACAAAGTACTCACAGTTTACAATTTGTTTTGACTGCAGCCAAGAATAGAAGCCTCACTAAACTAATTGGCAAAGTCCATGATTAAAATCAGGTTTAATGCATACAGAGGCTACCCCCACGTTACATGATATGAAAGTAAAAGTTCAAGAACTGGGCAGGCCTCCAGCTGAGATGATTATCAGCTTCAGCTGGTCTGTTCACATAGCTTTAATCAGCAGCTCTCCCTTCAGTATTTTAAGCTAAATTTGGACAATTACTTGAGTTACTAAAATAGCAGACATATTTAAAAAACATTACTGAGGCTTTGATAACCAGAATATAGCTGCGCTACCAGAGAGAAAAAAGATAAAAAGATACTTCCAAACTGAAAAATGCTTGTTAACAAATGGAAATACTATAATACCTCAAAGCTTACAAAGGAGGCCTGAACTCTGGTTTGTGCCCCAGAATATCAATTTATCACTGACCCCGACAGAGCACACGCTCTGATGTCAGCAGGCGAGACAGATGGACTCTGAGAGTGGGGGATGTTTGACTGAAGTAAACTAACCTGCGATCTGGGATTTGATGGTTGAAAGGACTGTTGGCTCGAATCAGTCAGGAGAGAAGTTAACAGAGGCGTGAGTTGCAGGAGTAATAGAGTGGAAAATGTGAGTAGTTGACTACTGAACCACTGTGTTCAACAGAAACCCTCCACAGCGAGCTGAAGTTTCTCTGCCTTTAAAACAGAAGTTAAGCCATGTCATTTTTGTTTGTTGTTTTTAATCAATCAATAATCACAAGTTTGCCACTAGGGGGGCTTTACAGTCTGTTCAGGATACAGCTTCTTCTTTCTTTATATCATCCAAAATGAGACTGAAGGATGGCCGCTTATCAAAATTAATTTTCCACACAAAACAACCCGCATCGTTTGTATTGTCCTGTTAATCCTTATCCTGCTTCTTACAGATTATCAATCCCTGCCTTTAAATAGAAGTTTAGACTCTAATCTATGTACGAGTATCTCCCCATAAAGCCTTTTTAAGCATTTTTCAAAGCGAATCATAGACCAAACGTGACTGCATTTATGCTCTCAGACATTTAAAAACAGTTCATCTATATGCTTATGTACAAATACAATTGGATTGGATTATCCAAAAGAGAAGGACGCTCAGTAGTGACTAGTTCATTTTTTATAAAATAAATCCTATCAAACTGCACAAAGAGCAAAGTACAAAAACAAAACAAAAACAAAAAACTATGGTCATTTTGAGTTTCAAACTCATTTTCAGATTTAAAAAAAAAAACATATTCGCTTTAAAACTCATAGTTTATAAATTTGTTTAGGCTCTCTGCCATCAAACACAGAAAATGTTATGCAAAATAGTAAGCAACTAAGTCCACATCTGATACATTTAACTGGCGTTCAGACCTCTCTGAATCCCAGGGGCTCACTCGTTCCCTGAGAGATAAACCAATCTCAGCAGAACACAGTGTCCTTACAGCTGATCTACAATAATAAAGAGCCAACTTTTACAGATTGTGCTGTACTATATTACAGAATTAAAATCTACCAAAGGTGGCGACAGAAAGAAACAGTAAAGGGAGAGCAACTACATTTCCTAATTATGGGGGCAAAGTTAGGTTGTTTTTTTATACCTGCCCTTTTTATGTCCTGTGGCCACTTAACGAAATTAAACTTAATGTTTTAAAGTGAGGCCAAAACAAGCCATTTCAAAATATCTCCCAAGTGACAAGGCTAATGTCTGAATTATTAACCTTCTATGTCAGTGTGTCCCAACCTTATGGAGCCACAGCACACATTTCACATTAGAAAAGTCACACGGCACACCACCAAACAAAAATGTCACAAAAAGCAAATTGATAATTTTCCCTCGCACACAGGGTAGAGCAGAACTGGCTCGGTTTGTCCCCAGTATACCTTTTTTGATTTATTCTGACCACTACTCATGCTAGACCCCTCAACTGGGTCGGGATTTTCTCCAGCACTCAGGTCAGATTGACTACTTTTTCTTCTCGAATATTTATCTATTGCTATTACGCACTAGGGTGTCTCACACACAGCATGACTATTATGTAATTTCTTCTTCACCTTCTTCTGTTTTACTGGCATTTGGCAGCCCATTTAATTAGAGCAAGTAGTTGTACTGCCCTCTAGTGGAAGAGAATGTGTCACGGCATAGTCGTGGGGAAACGCTGTTCTTCGTAAGCCGATATGCAACATCTCAGGTCAAAGCAGCCAGCAGCAGCTGAATGGCATGGAAGGGTTAAGAAATGTTTCTGTTGTGTTGCAAGTTACAATGTCAATTTCCCGCTGAAGCGCAATTCATGCATTACTACTGGGAGAACGTTTAGCATACCGAAGTCCTCCAAGTCCTGTAAGGTCTCTGGTATCACTTGGTTCATGTTTACTTTCTGTTGTACCTGCTCCTGGCACAGTGCCGGAGCAGTTTAAATGGTTTCATCCAACATTCTCTTTGAATGTGTGTCAATGCAAATGGCGGTCAGTAGGGAAGACCTGTAATCACTCATCTTCCTCCCTCCCGGTGTTTGGTTGCTAGTCTATTCTTTACATCACTTCCATTTTCCCACGCTGTCAAACACAATGCTGCCATCATTATTCTAGTCCAGTCATTTTCTTGCTCACCCTCTGTGAGCCCTGTGCTTTAAATGACAGAGTTCTTCTGACATTTCATCTTTCAGACTCTCATTCGTGTAGCCCGCCTCACCCTGGTCAGTCAGATCCCCATCCAAGTCTCCAAATTCATCTTCACCACCACCAGCTGTGTCTAGACTCCAGGGGTCCTGCTCTAATTTCTATCACTGTTAGGATTTTGTTCTACTTTGATACTCATCAGAGTCTAATCACTAAGTAGCTTAATTGAATAATGTATCTTAACAAATCATTTTCATTAATTTTCTAAGTGATCTCTCCTTATTAGAATATTGTGATCTCCAGTCTACTTTGTGAATTATGCTTGTTAGATCTGTACACCTGTATGTTCTTTCTCACTCTTTATTACAGCATCTGTGAATTAGTAACCAAGCTAGCTAACCATTATGCTAACTGTCAAGCTAACACAACATTCGGGGAAGCTAGTAATTAGCTGATTAGCTCTACTGAATGTTTAGGAGAATTCCTTAGTGTCCTTGTCCAAAATGAGCTCAATGGCTGTGAAACATATGATTCAACACTGCTCAACTGAAAACTCTGGCTTGTATATTTTCCCATCAATGTACCAATTGGTTGTATTTCTTTTATTGTATTAAAGTCTAGGTAAATGCATTGTTCTTTTACTTATTCTTATACTTTTCTTCAATGAGCCAGAAGTGTCACTCATGGGTTACGCTATGAAAGAACTTGTAAAGTCTTGTAACACTACTCTTGCATAGACAACGCAATTTATATCTTACTTTAGGGCAAAGTCACCAAACTATGATTTTGAATGTTTTGAATATGACTTGAATGGGGATTCGATTAACTATTAATCATTTGTTGGACAATGACACAAATGCTGTAGTTTTGCCTCAGAACACCACCACAGTGGATTTTAAACCAAACAATTAATATGTACTTTATTAATAAAGTGTAGACGTTCAGGTTTAATTTAAAGGGTTTTTTAAAAAACTGTTTTATGCATAGATTCCCTGTCAGCATGGGTTAGTGAGCAAAGCTAGTGAGTATGCTGTGAGGTAAAAATATTGAGTTTTTAGTTACAATTTCATTTGCTTTGTCATATTCTAACATAACTGAACCAAACTTCGCTGCGGACACACACACACACACACACACACACACACACACACACACACACGTTCAGCAAGACACAATATTAAACACAATAATGCACACTATTTTAACACAGGCACCACAATAAATTAAACCTCTAGCCTGTGACAGTGTGTCAGTGTGTACAGAGTGTAATAATTTTAACTTGTATGTCTGATCTTATTGTAAAGCACTTTGTGATTTTTATCTGTGAAATGTGCTATATAAATAAATTTTACTTACTTACTTACTATAATGCACACAGGTGAGTACATTCATTATGAAACTGTTAAAGATTATGTCAGTCTTGCGACTACCAAAGTGTCTCAAGACGCCACAGTTTTTGCATGTTTTATCTGGCCCCAAAAGTCTAATTTGCACAGCACACATCACTGCAGCAAGGCCAGTAGTGTCAAATTACTCATTGATAATAATGTTAAACTGCCTGGCTGAAGCTCATTATAGTCCAAAGTATTACCTTCATCCAGGTGCACAGATATAATATTCCAAATGTGACTTGGCACTGAGAGGTTTAGGCAATTTCTTCATGATTGGCACTGAAGAAATTGTTCAGAGTATTCAATATGTCTGTGAGGGCATTCATCAGGGACAGGTGTGTGAGTCTTCTGCTTCATGTTGGACCATAACCATGATTTGAATCGCAAGTCAGAAAATAATCATTCAGGTGAGGCCAACACAGGGAAAACTCTGGATACTCCATATTTTTACTCATATGTTACAACTTCCTATCATCCATTTCTTACATAAATGACAACACAACTAATTAACTGTTTAAACTGTGTACACACAGCTGCTACGTCAACTAAGCTTTCTGATTTATTCAAATAAGGGCTTCAAAATATCTCCGGAAGAAGCTGCCTGAGATGCTATAAAGTACAGAACTTGCTTCTTGTAGTAAGTTTAAGAAGGACTTTGATAGTTATCATTTTACTCTGTGTACAACATATTTTCTACAATACATCTCACTACCTTTTTTTGTTTGTGCTATAATCCTGATTTTATGTTGTATGACTAATATTATTGAGCACTTAGAGTCTTTCACAAAGTAAAACAAGTGCTTTTCCTTTGCTTTAAACCTAAAATTCACTCACAGACCCCAATGCATCAGGGGCAACTTGTTTCACTATCTTTGACATGTAGACTAGAGGAGCTATCAACCTCCTGATTACTATCCACTCTACTTAACATGCAGCCTCACTTGTGCAGCTCTGTAAGGGAAATGTAACATAAAGTAGCATCTGTTCAGTAGCACTTTGGAAGAGTTCAAGGTTGCTTGTACCAAAGAGGCACTGCAGTACAGAGGCTGAAATGACCCAAAAGTCTTTGCATCAGACACTGAAATCCTCACTGACAGGAAATAGAACACGGAGACGGCAGATGTGAGGCCGAAGGCAGGTGGAAACTGCAGTATGATCAGGCTCGGCCAGGTTTCCGGTTCAACGGTACAGCGAGGTAAAGAAAAACCACATTTTATCCTTCGAGAAGTAAGAGCAGGACTGAATGAGACATGAACGAGTAGAATGGCCAGCAGGAGCCAGCAGGAGGCTTGGATGAAGTAGGAGAGTGCAACTGAATGCAGGCTTACCTGGACTGGCATCTGGCAAACAGAGCTCCAATGTATTAAATTCTTCACACAAGCGGTGTACCCAGGCTATCAAACCTTCAGCTGTGGGATACCTCTGAAACACCTTCCTGCCCTCTTTACTCTAGAAAAGGCATGTTCGAGCAGATATTGAGCAGCTGCTGGAAGACCATAGGTGGTGCCATGGCCAGGTGCTGAAGGCAGTGACAGGGAGCATCATCTCATCAGTAACAGCAAGCAGGCATCACTACCTTCCCCAGAAAGCAGATTTATTTATTTTTATAGAGGCAGGAGAGTAGGCAGAATAAAACACCTGCATGCATGTTCTCCACCTCACTGGCATCTTACTGGAAGCTAATGGTCAGTCTGAGCAAGCAAATCAAGTTTGTGGCACACATCGCAGTTACAGCATTGTGAGCAGTCATTGTTATTCTGTCATAGGTCTCAAAACAACTTGCCTTAATTGAATTGACTGTGCCCTGGGAAGATCACACGGGGAATGCTTTTGAAAGGAAGTGCACAAAGTACCAGGGACTTGGTTAGGCAAGCAAAATGTCATCGTGCCGAAGTAGCCTACAGAGGACTCACCGGTCTATCACTCCACAGAGCTGGGTGTGAGGGAACCTCAAAGCCATCTAAGGCATCAGGACTGCAACACAGGCATCAGAGAGCTTCCAGATGGCTGTTGATAAGAGGGGTAGGCCAAGGCTCAAAGCTTCTAGGATGATAGTTAAGATTTGACCAAACCTTGGGCGCTCAGGTGAGGACGTATGATGTTACAAGAGCCAAAATACCCAGTGAATCTAGAAAAGATCAGTGATGATGCGCCCCAAGACATCTGTAGAATGTACTTTCATGTGTTCTCTACCATTTTCGATTTTATGAATCCATACTGTGCAGAGTTACCTATCTGCTTATCCTTGAAAAGTTCACAAATTCAAATGTAATCTTATAAAAATTCTTAAAAATCCAGACTTTAATGACAGATAACAGTTCATAAGACAGAAAAAGAAACATATTTCTTAAACTTTTTTTGTCATGTTTGGGTTTCTTCCCCACGTTTTTCTTTTTAAATTAACATCAAAAGACTACATATACAGATTTTAGATGTAGGAGTAGTAACCATGAACCAAACATCCCTTTTCATGCAATATTTTATCTGTATTTTGGAAACAAATCCCACACAGTTCAGATTAAACCTTTAAAGCAAAGGTTAAGTTCAGCCACGATTCTGAAGTCTGATACAGTACAGCTGAAAATGTTTTGAGGCAGGTAGTTAAAATCCTTTGGAAAAGCAAATGAGGCAAAGTAACAACCATGTTAAGATGATCTCGACGTGAGATCCAGCCCACAGTCAGGGGCGACTATTATGTGCGGTTAAATGGTTTTGATAGATTTCCTCTCGCTCTCCACCTCTCATTTCAGAGATTTCAGGAGGTGCACGGGTGCACGTGCATGAAAGCAGGAGCACTCGTACAGCCACCCTGAACCATTAACAGACACACAGAGACACCTGGGAGTCTGAGCTCTGTGCAGAAAGAAAAAGCATGTTATTATTCTAAAAATGGCATAAGCAAATCTAAACCGCATGATAAGATCCAACTGGACAAGTGTGAACATTTCAAACGCTGCCATTACATTAAAAAAGCTTAGTTGAAAAGAGGTTGGCAGTGTACACCATGATGAGCATTCTTTATAAGTTATGGCTTCTGTGATTTTTGTAATAACTTTACAGTATATCTGACAATAATTTAGCTCACCTGAGAATTTCAGGTCATAATACTATTGTTGTTTTTCTTAAACAGGCAGAGACTCAAGGCCCTCATGATGAAAAATTGGATGTAATTGTGCTGGCCAGTGTATCCACTCTCATAATGTGCTCTATCCTTGACACCTGATCTACGATATTCTCTGATGGGAGAGCCTGCGCAAGGACCTAATAAATCATACTCATCATTTCCCAAAGACACATAAAGTTAGAGGCCTCCGAGGGTTGACGACATGCTCCCTCTGGCCTTTGCTACAGTGCAAAGATGCACAACCTTAATGAGGTTTTTGAACTGGGTTTCTCAACCTTCTTGTTACATGTCTGTTACAGACAACAATCCCTACCTTTCTGACCTTATTGCTGATACTAGTAAATAATAAAAAGTTAAATCTGTCATTTTTTAATACTGAGTGATGACTTAAGATTTTCTTTCTACAAAAATACACCAAATCAGTAAGCAATCATCCATGAGTACTAGTTTTATAATCTTAGACCCACAGGCTTCTTCGTTACGCAGTTAACTTCCAGCAGTCAAAGTTAATTATCGCCGGAAGCATAAAACTATGTGCACACCCAGCATTTGTTCTGTCCCTTCATTTTTGTCCAAACAGGAACACTGTGCCTCATCTCCTCACTGACAGTGTGAGGTGACCACAAAGGGAGACTACTTTACTTAGCGATCATTTATGGCCGTCTTGTAACATAAGGCATTACAGTAATTGGCTTTAATGTCTATTTAACATTTCATTATTTCCACAGAACAGTCCTGATTATTTTACATTTGTATTTTAAGTCCTGGTGTGTTTTCTGCTGCATCATCAACTGTTCACCGGAGTGAATTTCTCCTGAAACTGAGCTGCAGATGAGTGCACTAAACTTGAAGTGCATGCACCGTATTGATAGCTTGAAACATAGACTCACCCTTTTCCATCTCTTTTCTCATTCTGTCATGTTTTTACATATTTCGAATCACCCTGTTTGATAAAAAATGATTTTGGGAAATATTCAGTATCATTCTAGAAACTGCAATAAAAACAGGCATTTGTTCCAAGTAGAGGGGTTAATAAAACCGATATTCCTGTTGTGCTCAGAATTTTCTGACTATTTATTAATCTTCTGTCTGCAGGCTGTCTGTACCAACAGATGTGGGAAGAAAAGCCCTGGAGGAAATACTCCATCCTGACTGAATTACAGCACCTGCTGTATTTGAGATGGACGTTATTTGTCAGGAGAAAAGGTCTATGCGCTGCCAAAAAATGCCTCCACCTCATTTGTGCCATCATGACTCACAAACTGACCCAACACTGTGGTCAAAGAAAAACCAAGGAGGGACGAATGTCTTCCCACTGGCTAGTCTTTGCATGAGAATAACTTGTTCAGGCTGCCATCTGGTAAATTGTTATTTCCCGTACACTGCTCGACGACTACAGACTACGACCTTCATCCCAGAATCCCAGCTGAATCGTGCCTGCACCTGTAATCCATACGTATAGTGTGGCCTGCTGAGAATGGATGGCATGAGCAGAGGAGTGCTTTTCACCTCATTGCACGATCTATTTAAAAACCAGAGAGCAGATGCTCCGGCAGGCTGATTAAATGATGGCTGATGTCCTCAGCCAATGTGCCTCCCTCCCATGACAAGGCACCAGAGCCACTGAGGGTTGCCACAAAGCAATATTCATCTTAAATTCTGCCTGGTTTGGTCTCCATGTGGGGGGGGACAGCTTTAGCAGCTCCACTGAGGACTAATGGTTCATACTGTGTGGACCCATCTGTCTGCCAAATATGATTTCTCAGACACTGGGTATTAATGCATTCAATTCATTTCCTTTTTTTCGAGGAGCAATTAAAACAAAGTATTTCTTTTGACTGTGAGAGAATATTATATTCATTCTAAACATGTTTTGGTTACAATGTGCCAAATTTCTCTTATTAGTCCAGAGTGTGATTTGATGGTATCATTTGGTCACTCACTTTGAAATCTATAAGCAACCTGTGACCGATGGACAGACAGACATATCTATCTAGTTAGTAGTGATCAGTTAGTGTATTTTCATACATTCCCGATCAATAAATACTTTCACGTTGACTTTATACTAAATTTCAAATGCTACCATGCTAACAAGCTAAAATCTGATTTAAAATCTTGGACAATTTTGGACCTTATACAAAAAACATTAGGTGGATTTTGGCCATTTTAACTGCATAAGACAAAATTTGTAGGATTTAGGCAGATAAGTAATTGAGATTACCTTGTACTGTTAAAAAAATGCAATGGTAAATATTAAATTACTGCCAAACACTTAGTAAATCCCAGATTTTCACATGAATGCACACAGTGAGCGTCACTCCAAAGAAAGACATTAGTAATAAGTTCCTGATGTGTAGCTTTAAGATCTTAAAAGCTTAGTGACACAAAGTGCTGCCGGAGTAACATCACAGACGTGAACATTGAGCTGAAGTGATTAAAAAGCTGTTCTGTCTTCATCTCCCCAGAAACAGAAGTTTCTGAAGGAAAATCTCATTATTGTTTCCATTATGAGACACCAAAGCAGATGCTTCTTTGAGGAAATTATTGCCATTTAGAAAACTGGTTTTAATGGATAGACTGTCATCACTTCAGAGCAACTCTTTAGAGCACGATGGGAACAAGGCGGAGTGACGAACCCAATTAATCACACTCTGGCTTGTTCACCGCAGGCTCAAGATGGTGGCTTTGTACCTGGATGCTCGTTACAGCTTGCATCTTGATGTATGAAATGGAAACACTACCCTAAATGTTTAGGCCTTTGTTTATAGCTCCTCCGCGTTTAGCCATTCATCACGTTAATTGACTCACCACTTTGTTGTGCTGATTTGTGTTTTTAAAATCCATTTTCCATGTCATACCTGAGCTACTCTAATAACATCCTGACTTGCAGTTTATAATGACAGAAAACACACTTTTTAAGGCACAGGAAGCGCAGGAAATTACTGGAAACAAAAAAATTACACAACAGATATGACAGCTAATGGCAATGCAATTTTATGGATGATTAATGTACAAATACAAAATGAAACAACCTTTGTCACCTTAATGGCTGCCTGTGTCTCCCCTTTTTTCTCAAAGTAAGGCAGTACAAAACTTGCAGCAGACAAAAATAAATCTGTTAAATCTTCTGTTGTTTCGAACGAGAAATAAAAGAAATAAAATAAAATTAGCACTCCCACTCACTCCCACAAAATAGAAACAATTTTGAGCAGTTTCATTTGCACTAGTTTCTTTCGCGATTTCTCTCTTGTGCTGTCACCAAGTTTAAATCTATGGCTGTCACACGGATATTATCACACGGAGGATGACGCGGTTAAGTCATCTAAAACTAAAGATACACCGGCAAAGAACAGGCTCAAATAAGTGAGTCTGTCTGTTTCCACCAAAGGAAAAAAGAGTTCAAGAAAAACACTACCACTGAAATGCTACAATCGGTTGCGCATTTGTACATTTGTACAAATGATTTGTTTTAAGTAATAAGGCAGTTATCCTCACAGATTTGCAAGAATGTTTTCTGGCTTTAATGAATTCAGCCAACGAAGTGTTCCTCCTATGGTGCTGCACTGTTGAGCAGATGTTAGCTGTAGCCTCATTTGTTCCTGATGCATTCAGAGAGCTGCAGAAATGAAGTGAAACCCAGGTGTGACAGACTCACAGCTGTGCGTCAACATCAGCTGCTGCTGGATGGACTCAGAGGGCGAGAGGCTGCACTGCAGAACAGACACCAACAAACATGCTGCTTTGGTGTCATCTGGCACAGGGGAGGAAGCAGCGTTCACTGTCTCCATTAATAGATCTACTTTATTTAAAACCCCAGCTGCAACGAACCTTGGTGTCTAAAGCAAACCATGTTGTCTCGTTCAGACACGTTTTCCAGTGAAAGATGAAGAATGTGTGTTGAGTTTGACACTGGGAGGCTGCTTTCTGATTCATTTCAGAAGAAAATAGTTCTTTTGCAAGTTTGTGATGCATAGATACAAACATGGCTTGGTATTCAAATGAATTACATGTGCAAAAGCCTGAAACCACAGTGCTCATGCATTAGGAATGGTAATCACCATTAATCATAGCTTGTGCGAGGACGTAATGATTTCCATGGTAAAAATGTTGGTTTATACATTCGATTATTGCTATAATCATTGAAACTGACAAGCTGAACACGGTGCTTTAATTTACTGGGTTATTTTTTCCACAGAGCTGGAATAGTGGAGGGTGAAACAACCACAGCAACTAAACTCTACTCTGAAAAACAAAGATCCAGCTGTTGCAAGCAACTTTGGGTGAAGTGAACGCACATATAAAGGGCTTCAGGCTTTAAGACTGCTACTGAACTAAGATTTTGTTTGATAGGAGCAATCCAAGTTAACATTGTTCCAGTACAGATAATAAAACTGATGCGAGGGCTAAATTTAAACCCTTTTACACACACTTTGTAAAATGAAAATGTAGAAATCAGTGACTAACAAAACCTGCCTATTTATTAACCTGTCTAGTGGGTGGATGGATTTTTCAAAGCCAATTTAACACTGCATTTTAACACTGTTTAAATCTGTCAATCTCATGGAAAAACACCACGTTTTTCATATCTCCAAAAATAAAACTGTCAGAATAATAAACCTGATCAGCATGTTTGGGAATGTGTAGGATGTGAAAAAAGAGAAGGTCAGTTTGCAGCCCACAGACAGATTTTAATGTCATTTATTTGGGATATGTGCTCTTTGGACTTGACAAACAGGACTACTTGCAACAATCAAGTCATGGTTTAACATGCAACACTCAATCAGTCGTGAAAGACTGTATTGTAAACACTGCAATTTCAAATTCCTGTGTATGATCTGTACGTCTGGTTTTTTCTTTTTAATATAACCGCCATAGATACATTTTATTTTATTTTTATGTTGTTGTTTTTTTTACTTTCCTGTGGAATAATGATATAAATAAGCATTAGATCCCTCCTCCCTCTGGAGTAATCCAACCACAAATGTGACTCATGAAGATCTTCCGAACTTAAAGGCCAACGATGAAAATAAAAGAACTGCTGACCTTCATACGGTGATATAATCCATTCTCATCCCTTTTGTCTGCAGTGCCTTATAGGCATTTCCCTTTACCGCTAATGTCCTTTAACACTAATGCCTGTTGTGTGATTTATTTGGTCTTTTTGCAGAAATAAAAACAGAAAAAAAATTCAGAAAACACATTTGTTTATGCACTGGATTCAAGATTTCTCTGTAATACCATTTTGTCCTTTACATCCTTTAAATAAGCTTTATTACAGACTCTGTAAAGTAAAGAGTCTCATTCATAAGAGTACCATGATGTGAAGATGATCCAGCCTTGGTAAACCAGATGCGTTAAACCACAGCTCTGTGCAAAACCCTGGAGATACCTGTCAGATCAGATCTGTGTAAGACCATCAAGCTGTAACATGAGAATAGGAGCCTCTTATATGTGCATGAAGTCCACTAAAGGACCCTGATTTACCTTTTTTTTCAAGCTATGGTATATTTCTCACTCAGGTCCTAAATAATTAAACACACTTAGTGTGTCAGCAGCCATTAAGGACCTGGCCCTCATTTAAACTGCCTGACTGAATCAGAAAGAAGCCTATGCAAGACTCTTCAGGAACTACAAAGACATGAGTTTGTAAGGCACAGGGCATCTTTTTGAAAATAACAAAATTGATATTTGGTACACAAGTTTGGCAGAAAGAATCCATCAACTTTGTGTAACAGCAACTATAAAATACTATCCATAAATAATTTTTCACAGAGAGCAAACATTCTCACATTTAGTTTTGGTCAGAAAGACCTCATGACAGAATCTGTTCTGCACCCAAAACACAGGTCACACACAGGCCAAAGGTTCACTACTGAACAGCAGCCCTGCATGCAAGCAGGGTGATACTGCTTGCAAGTCACACCTACAGCATGACTTTATCACTGTGCTGCTATTTTCTATGTGAACATGTGGAGCAGGTCCCGTATGCCCAGTTTCATCTTACATAAACCCAAAAGATGGGGACTAGTTAAAGTCATACTCTTAATTAATACTCGTAGTTAATTGTGGGCGTAAATCTCATACAGAGTAATCCACACTGATAAAGCACTGCTGTGATTTCAAACATCACTTTTGTTATTCGACAAAATAAAATAAAATCTTATAAGTCTTCTTATGAAAACTACAAAATTAGCTTTAAGACAAGGGTCTGTGCATTCTTATTTTCATAATGTCACTCTATATTTTTTATGGTCAAAAAAAAGCAGACAGAAAAAACACACAGAAGGAAAATAATCCCTTAGTAAATGTAATGTAATCTGTTGTGCTTCATGAAGCATAAAACGTTTTCCATATGTATGTTTTTGATATAATTTCCCAAGAGGATGCAGTGTTTGAACTATATCGTTGGCTGTATTTGATAAAGACAAAAAGTGTTCACTACAGGGCTTTTAAAAAATAACCGTATCCAAATTTTTGCAACACAATTCTACACAAAATTTGGGTCAGAAAACTTCCTTGAGTGGCAAGAACAAGAAGAACAAGCCTCAATTTCAACATCATGGAGTCAGTGTGGCATTGCACGAAGAAACAGAAGACACCAGAACAGTAGCATACTAACAACTAATATGTTGAGAACTGTGTGTCTGACAGAAGAATGTATGTGTGTGAGAGTGAAAGAATGAATTTGGGCTTGTACGGCCCCTCATATAAATATCCTCTAATGATCCAACAGTGCTTTTTATCATAACACCAAAATCCTGCTTGTAATAACTCTCCTGATGTCTCTCAGTTTGCTGCCTAAGTGACATGCTGACTCAGCAGATATTTGCACTCTAGTGCAGATATGCAGAGGGCAATCTGACCCGCTCCACCTGCTCTAATGCTGCTGCTGCTGTATCGATCCACCGAGCTGTTTGTGGATGGATTCTGTGCAATCGGTGCTTCAGCCAGACACATCCTATATACCCACCGCTACCACTGGTGATAAGAGCAGGTCCGTCTGTTTAGCTGATTGGTTGATCGGGCTGAAGATTACCTTCCTCCTCATAGTGTGGAACAGAATTTAAGTGGCAGCTGATTTTGAGGTGAGCTCTACTGACATGGGCATTAACTTGTTTTGCTCCTTGTGGCTGAAGAGGATTAGGAAAAACGATTGTTATCCAACAGTGTTGTTTTCCTGTGATCTGCTCTGATCTCAGTTCGACCTTCATTCCAGTAACCTCTCAACAAAATGAGTCTGAGAACATGTGGACTGAAATTTTAACACAAAACGAAGTCTTCACTATCTGCCTGTTCTATGCAGGCGATCTTCCTTCATGGTTTGTGAAAAAGTCATGTGCTGTAGCAAATGACAGACAACAACTGTGAGAGAAATTGGTGTCTGAGAATTAGTGACTTGTTTTAGGGGAAAAACATCAAATGTATTTTTCTAAGACAGCCTGAGATCTGTTGCTATTCATCGTATAATTCTAAGATGCATTTATAGCAATTAAACATGTATTTACATTAATGTCAAGCAGCCAGTCTGAATAGCAGAAATGATACCGTTGCCAAATGTTACACATTGTATGTACAATTTTAGCCACTGTAAATACAATCATGGTCAAAAATGTCACAGTAACAAGCGTTTAATGATTTGTTTGAACTTGTCTTTTTCCAGGGTAGCATGATTATTCAGCATACATGTTCAAGAACTTGAGAAAATGAGAACTGGGTGCACAAGTGTGGATTTATTTTGGATTGGATTTGGATCTTATCCATCTTCTCTAATACCACACAGGGTCAAAATGATACAGGCAGGCTCAAATATGTACATACACCCCCACTAATGTTTGGTTAGCAAGTCCCTTAGTGAGTTGCACCTTGGCCAGACGCTTTTGGGAGATATGGACAAGCTTCTGACATAGTTTTTCCTGATCCTGCTTTTAAGCATAGTCCAAAAACTTTCAAATAGCTTGAGGTCGGGGCTCTGGGAAGGGTTCTTTGAATAAGTATGCATGAGGAAAAATCGTATGCAGTTTTCTTCCTAATGCTAACCGTTTTCTGTTTCCTTGTTCTGTCTGATAAAAATGTTTCCCCAAAACTGGTTTGCTCTAAAATATACTCCTGATTTAGACTGAGCAAAAGAAAACTGACCAAAACACAATGTGATGATAACAAGGCCATTTCAGAAGCTTAATGTTAGCCTGTTTTATCCTTTTCAAAACTAGGTTGTTCGTTGGGATCATTGTCCTCCCTGAACACCCAGTCGTGTCTGTCCAACAGTCAGCTGCTGATTTGAGGTGTTCAAGAATTTGGTGGTAGTCCTTGATTTTTTCAAGTACCCTGAAACACACCAGTATCACTGGCAGTAGAAAAAACTGATTACGATGCTACCACCATGCTTGACAGTCAGTACAGTGCTTTTATATTTTATGTTTTGTTTTTTAACTTCACGGTGATGCTGGTGTTCCAGCGGTTTCCAGTTAGTGGCAGACTTTAACCTTGGTGCTTTCCGGGTTGTTCCTAACCATCCTAACCATCCTAACCACTTGCCAAAGCAAAACAACTTGTACTGACATATAGTTGTTTAAGGTTGTAATCCTGGAAGTTTTACTTGTTTAGAAAAGACTCACAACTTGCAAACATTTACAGTTCTCCCTCTCCAGTTCCTTGGACTTTGCCATTATTCTGACTATTGGTCAGTCCAATGAGTGCTGTCAAACAAATCCTTTTTCATGCTAGCAAAGATAAACTACGAGTTTTAGCCAAGTATCATCACTAATGGGAAGTTAATAAGCCTCGGCGTTGTCAATTTAAAAGAACATGTAGAACTTTCAGCACCACCTACAATCAATCCACCAAGTTTGAAGAAATCATTAAAATGCCAAAAAATTACCATTATACCCATAATGAGTGCATGTAAACCTGACCACAGCTGAACACTAATTCTCTTTCCAGCATTAAAACAGTTATCCTTGCTTGTAATCCCCCACAAAATACTACATATACAATAATCCCAGGATACAGGATGAAAAAATCCATATTCTGGTAATCCCTTTCTCTGGAGAAGCTTTGAAGTGAAAACACAGCAGGGTGCATAAACTGTTTTTCTGTTTTCAAAGTTCAGGCTTACTTGTTCAGGTCAAATTGGAGTAAGAGAATATATAAAGGTCACATAACCTTGTAATAGACTTTATCACAAACGCTGTGAATTTACCAGACAATTGAAATTGGCCTTTGAGCTTTTTGTGCTTGAGATGGATTAGGAATGCTTTTTGGCTTTCTTTTTTCTTTGTGTGTGTGTGTGTGTGTTTTCAGGTAAATAGTCAAAAGTGTGGGATTGTCATTGTGGAGTTTTGTGTGGTTCAGAGGTTTGCCCGAGGTCATGCACTGTTCAAAACTCTGTACAGACAAGCCTAACTGCATTTTAACTAAGAGCTGCTGCAGATGGAGTGAAAATAGTGCATGCCACTCAGGTCTAAAGTCCCAGGTCCCATATGTACATCTGTGCACGTCCAGCTGGGGCCACAGAATCAGGCCAACAACTCTGTAAGCAGCAAAATGTCCTCTTACACTGTGGTATATCAAATCTGTGCTACAAACCTCCACATTTTATTTTGTTCATAGCAGATGAGTGAGATCGCTTCTAAGCCTTGCAAATGAAACCGGAGGAGTTGTACTTAAATCTTATGCCATCAGCTTGTCCTCGGTCACGGTTTCCTTCCACATAGATTTGCAAAAATTGCATAAAAAGCGCTTGCAGGAACAAAAACATAATATTCCTGAAACACACTTTGCCGATCCGATCAGCTGTTCGTAACTCTTCCTACGTTGGAAAAGACGTCAGCAAGAACTGTCGCATGTCCGCCATTACCTGCCCGAAACCGGAAGTGACATCATTTTCGCAGAAAATGTAGTTTTTTACTGATAGGCCTTATAAGCCTATACTGGTGTTTTTATAAGTCATGTTTGACTTTTTGCTTTTCTGAATAGTTTCTGGGATGCTTAGAACTCAAATTGCACTGCTGGAGATAGTTTATTTTGATGCACCTGCTGTTTTCTTTACAAAATTGTATTATAGGATTTATTTTCGTTTTTCCTGCAGTATATAAAAATTGGTGTATTTCAAAAATAAAACTATGAAGACACTCAAAATACATTTCCTGTGGTGGGAAACTATTTTTTGCAACTTTTGTGTATTTAAAGTTTTGAGAGATAAGCCTCTTGAATTTCTCTAAGTAGAAATATATGTTAAAAAACCAAAAACGATTTTAAATCTTTTGTAGTTTATTGCACTTTTTTGCAATTTATGTAGTTACTATGGACTTAATGCATACATATTATTAAAATTTGGGCTATAACAGTTGTATTGATGTATAGCAACTTGAAATGCTCCCAAAAATGGCTCAACAGTAATAAGAGTACATTTAAAAGCACAGCATGCAAAAAAATAAGCACAGCATTTCTTAGGCAAGTTTCTTCTTGTTGCAAACTGCTTCCTGCTTCTTTGCTCTGTCTCACAGAATACCCACACTATGTTCATTTTTAACAATCATAGTCATTATATTTAAAAACTATGAGTCAGAAAAGGAAAAAAAAGGCATGTTTTCCAAGAGCTGCTTTACTTCGAAGGCTACGCCTGGATTAGACTGACCAAAACACAATGTAACAATAATAATTCAAACTGAGCAAAGTCTGCAGCTGACCTGAAGAGGTTTTCCAAGCTGACAGAGAAACTTATGGCTGATTGAAACGATGTCATGGATGTAATTTGTTATTGACCAGCCATCTAAAGCCTAATCATTTCTTCTTAGGCCAAGTCAATTTATGTAGGTTTGCTGGAATGGGAAACTGCAATCAATAGGTTATTATAAATGGTCCAAATTATAATGATACAGTATATTAACTGTTTATTTTTTGCAAAAAAAAAAAACACTTCTTATGAGTTCCTGATCAAAACTGCCCCCAAGTCAGAAATATAAATTTACTGCAATGTTGCTTATTCACTTATTTTTAAAAAGAAAAAAAGATTAAAGGAAGTTAACCTATGTCAGTGAAAGAATTTAGCATCCTTTGCTAAATAAAATCACCTCCAAACTCATGTGATTTGCTCTGTAATGACTCAGGGCTGCCACAAGATCAGATTTTCTACCGATATCAACTGTCTTCTGCTTGTTCAATTTACGGTTATGTACAGCACTTTGTGAACCCTGTCCTTTATAAATAAAGGTGGTATGGTATGACAGCTGTCACGGGGCAGAAGCCAAGGTACATCCAATGCGTTCCTGAATAAGTCTGAAGTTAGTATTGAATCTGAAATGCCCTCTCAACTCAGATTTCCTACTCGTAAACTCCCACCAGCCTCAGCAACCTGAAGTTAACAATGCAAGATGGCGCCATTGAGCATAAACAACAGTAAAACTGTACTGCCATTTATGACTCACTAAATAAGACAAACAGAGAACTGTCCAGGCTCTATCCAGGAACGTGCTGCAGCAGTGCTTTAAGCTCAGAAAATAAAACAAGTGTTATTCTGTATTGCTACTGATGCATAAATCGCACTACCTAGCTTAAAAACCAAAACAAATCCTGTTTGTTTTTCAGTTTCACATTCTGAGGCGTCTGCAATGTGGCAAACCTGGAGGGGTTGCCAGTCTAGACAGGCTTCATTCTCACATTTACACCACTGCCAATTAACTTAAGCCATGCATGAGAACCCACACAAGCATGGAGAGCACTTGCAATGTATTCTCTCTGTTCCTGCTGTAAACAATAAACAGTTTGCTTTGTCGTCGTCAGGCCTGGCAGCTCCTCAGACTGCTCGATTCATACAAAGCTATTCACCTGTTTTTACAGTAATCACTGTTTAGGGGAAGAGTGGGCCTGCATGTGCAGACAAAAGCATGGATATAGTGAGATACTCGGACCCACTTTCAGCTGAATAGAAAATGTTATATAGATGCACAATTTGGTACGTTCCAGCCAACCTTGTTTACAGAGATTAGTGATTTAGTAGTACACTTGTAAAATGGCATGAAGTCATAACATTTGCCTGCTTTTCTAAACGTTTTTAAATGTTTTAAGTTGTTTTTAAAAGCATAAAAATGGTGAACATGAAGAGTAAGTGAGTGAGATCTATTTACAAACTGCTTGGTTCTAGTGGGGGGGCCAGTCCTGATGGACTGCCAGCCTTGTAATACACTTTCGGAAAGCTTGGAGGTAGAAAGATACTCTGTAATAAAAATGCATATAAGGAACAATTTAACATTGTTTCTGCATTTCTTATTTATTGTCAGTACTATGCTGAATGTATTTTACAGAGACTATTTGGTTTCAAAATGTCTCTGGCCATTTCCAGTCTTGCAGAAAAGCCTGATCATCAGGTCAATTGCAGGTTTAATTTCCATGGTGGCAGATTGTCAAGTAACATGTCACAGAAAGGTCTGATGGGGTGACGAGATTTCCACAATGATTTGACTTTATTCGTGCTGTCAACCCAGTGGCTTCCGTCATGATTTTTTTTCATGGTTTTATTGCAAACAGAGTCAGTTTTATCGAGAACATCTGCTTCTTCAATGTGTTTTCTATAAAAGACATAAATCCATGGAGCCCTCAAAACTTTCTAACAAGGTTTTTTCTTTAAAAGTAATTCTAACTGTATATCATGGTTAAATTGCTGTTCATCTTAGAGAAAAATGTTAAAAAATACCTCTCTGAAAGAGACGTAAACGGTGACAGCCTCTATTATTGCCTGACATGAGCAGATTACAAAATCCCACGAAGCTCAAATCAAAGCGCTGGCTTTGATAGACATCACATAAAAAGCAGGCAGCGACTTGGATCAGTATACAGTTCATGCTGAGGGTTCAGATTCCCTATAGCTAAAATCAGTACAACATGTATGTTTATGAGCAGTGAAGAAAGGGACTGGAACAGACAAGATTACAGCATGGGGTGATTTTAGACTCAAATTCCAACCTTATCAACAATCTGTCATTTTCAAAAACGCTATCTGCTAAGAAACCCCCCACCAGCCGGTGATGGAGTGATTCTGACACGTCAGGCAACCTTCACGAACCTGCCCTAACAGGATTTAGAAGCCTGCTGAGAGATCTCCTTCTAGTAAAGTCAAGTAAAGTTAGTGGAATTTAAAGAAAGCTCTTCAAAAGAAACAAAAACAAAACGCCTCATTTAGAAACTTTTTTATTCTGATACCTGCATCTGTTACGAATCAATACCAGAGTTAACGTTCTCACTTTGACCAACCATGACTGTATTAATTTAAAAAAGCACTCTTAACACGCATAAGCATAGCAGCAAATGTTTTGTAGCCCCAAGCATCTACCCTGACCTCCTCTCTTTGCTCACCCTGGTGCTTCATTACAATATAGCCTGTGTTGCTCATTTGCTTCTGAGACCCAGATGCTGGCGATCTGTCACCAAACAGAAACAAACACCAAAATATCTTATTTTGTTTTTCTTGAGAAGAAAATCATGGGAGAAAAAAAATTTCTTGCAGATATAAGTGGTGCTTATATCCCAGGAAATGTGTCATCTTTTAAGAGCAAGTATGAACACATAAAAGTGATTTTAAAAAAGAAGAAAAATGCATTTTTAATTGGCTACATCCGAGCGTTAACCAGTCACTGCTCTGCAAACACCTACACTGCCAATAATAGAACTAAAAACTATAAAGCAGAAACAGAAAGTGACAAGAGCAGAGAAAAGTAATCTGAGAACTCACAGCTTTCAGGGTCTCATCGGACCTGTTCTCCACATGTGTGTCTCTGATAAGGGTCCTGTTGAAAGGTTCACTCCCGTTCAGTCCCAGCAGGCTGCAAAGCACTTCTGACAGCCACAAACACACATAAAAAACCCACAGCTACAGTTATACAGACGTACACTAAATACACACCTATATACACCAAAGCCGCTCTAACTGATATATTTAGTTTGCAATTAGCATCATTTTTTGGTGAAGAGTGAGATCCATTTACAGAAGAGCGAAGAGGTTCTCAGTGAAGAGAGAATCCACAATTCATCTGCTTCTTCGAAGATAATAAGCTTTAACTAGCCAATATTTTGCAGGACTTAATCACGTCACATAAATGCTTGAAAGCACACTGAACGCAAAGGTGAACTACTACATACAATACACCATCATTTTAAAATCTTTTATATTGTCCAGCTTCTGTCTTTGCAGTTCTGACTACTTGAGGAATGGACAGGGTAGAGAGGTCCTGTAGTATCTGGAAATATTCAGAAATTCACATTCCAGGATTGAAGAGGAAATATTTTTGCCTTAAATGCTTTCAATGACATACTGAAAAGAGATACTTCAAGCGAATGAGTCCTTCAACATCTTTTGATATTTTTTTTTCATTCAATAACATTTTAAGTGCAAGGCACCAACAGAAAACGCTAACAGACTCAATCCGAGGCCAGACCAGATTTAAAAACATCATGAAAGCTGAAATGCTCGAGTATGAACACGTGTTACATCTTTCCTAGGCAGACAGAAAGGGTACGACATATTTCCTCTGATCATCTAGTTGAGCGGAGACTTGGCACGAGTTGCTTTGCCCTCAGGGTAGGATTATTTCAAAACAGGATCTCAGTTCTTAACGCTTCGCTTCCTCTTTACAGAGAAGTTGGATGACGATCACTCAAAGGTATATATCCCAAAAAACATTTTTGTTTATGTTGCACCTACAAGGTTGCAAACAGGATAAAGGATAGACTAATCTGCTATGAAATAACAATGATTACATACATTTTATTTCCTGAGGTTGACAACTCAGGTAAGTATCCGCTATCAGCCTCAGGTCAAATTCAGAGAGACTTCCTGTTTGATCAGACAAATCGTAATCTCTGAAATGAAACGTGAAAAAAAGAACAAAAAATGGGCATCAACATCAATTAATCTCTTTACGTTGAAAGAGTATGGATAATAGATTTACTGTGCAACACATCAGACACAGGCAGCCATGTAAAACATAAATGTGGAGCTTAAAGGTGGAACATGATTGTTGAGATGATTAAGAACATAATTTAGCCGTAACCCTGATTGGACCAGTCAAGGTCAACCACCATATAAAAATCATTAAATATGTAATATGGGTTCATAAATCTTCAGATGCACTGCATCCACATTTTGTCGTGTTATAGCTTTATTCCAAATGGATTGAATGTATTTTTACATTTTATAACCACAATATTCTGCACACAATTTAATGGCATAGTGAAAAAAAGTTTGCTTGAAATTCTTGGAAATGTATAAAAAATAACAAAAACCAAAATAGAACATGTACACATACAAAATACAACTTTGTTGAAGAAGCTTAGACATTGCAGCCTCATAATGCTACCTTGAAATGATCTGACATATTACATTAACCAAAACTAACCTTTCAAACCTTTCCATTAAGTGTTGTGGCTACATCATAGAAATGTGCCGAAATCAAGGAGAAAACTTGTCAGCAAACACCAAAGGTAATGCAACGAGTAAAGTGTGTGTTCTGCTGTTGCTTAGTAACCGTAGTATTTCAACTTTCAAGAGCTAGAATTATTGTAAATATGCTGCCCAGTGCCCTCAGTGAACCTGTAGACACAAGTCATTCTGTTTGGTTTGCAATAAAAGGACATAATATTTCAGTGATAAGCTTCCTAAAGTTTGTGGTTCTGTATCTTCAGATGGAATCCTATTCAGAGCTCCAACAGCTTCATCCTTCTGCTTCAACTGAGTTGAATGTTCAGTCTAATGCTCAGCTATGTTGATGAACAAGTATAGAGGTAATGTGAAATAACAAAGACACTGGACCTCATTCACAAACAAGGTGTGGCTGAAAATTTATAGGCTTCAACTTCAGCTTCAAAAATATTCTTATAGCATTACTGTATTCATTTAGTTATTCATTCACCTTTTATTCATTCATTTAAAATAACTACTTATGCTTGCTGGATGCTATCATAGTTTCTTGGCACCATCCCACAGATGCTGGAGAATATGGATGGCTTCTCTATTACTGCAGTTTGTTTCTCATCCTCGGCTGGCAGATCAGAGGGTGCAGCTTGTCCTCCACCTGCTTTCTTCTCTTTTTAATGGTTTGTTAGGCTTTGCTTTCATGTTTCAAATCTGATGCCGTTGCTTTTTTCCTTTTGGGTTTCTTTTTTGTTTTGTTTTTTATAAGGGGAGCATCTCTGTAGAGAAAAGGACATGACAGCATGATGACTGCAAGTAGCCAGCAGAAACCCACCGATGAATGATTGTGATTTACTAATGTATGCATGGTGGTAAGAATAAAATTAGTCATTGTGCATGTTTCATAAATCTGATGGTAATTTTGCACGTTTTCTTATGCAGGGTAACAACATATCAACATATGTATATATTAGTGAATGAAGCTCAAAGTCTTTTAGAGGATGAAAAATTCAGATATATGAATAATATGGTGTACATTCTGTACTGAAAAAGGTACTTTGATGCAAAATGGAATAAATAATAAATAAATAATATTATATAAGCTATTCATCTGTTAACCAGTCAAGTGTAAAGTGTTTCCAACAAATGAATGTAAATCAATTCACACCTTTCACACACTGGACCCAGCTTTTCCTGTTTGTCTCGCATTTCAGAGAATCTAAAGTCAACATGGAGAATGAGTGGAACATTGACTGGTCAATAACAAGTGGACGAAATAAGACAAAGAGGGAACTGTTGTTTCAACAGTATGGGAAGCCATTAAAATACAGACAGGAAACACATTGACAGTCCACCTCTGCCAATCGAAACTTTAATCATTACAACCATTTCCTCTGTGAGGAATTACTGTGGTGAAAAACAAATTAGGAGTCAAGCAAGTTGTAATCATAAAAAAGGAAAGCATTTACTGGTGTGTAAAAGTACTGTCTCGTCTACTTCACTGTCTTAAGAAAGGACGTGTGACCTCTGGTTTGACCTCATTAGTGGGACTCATATTGTTTTTTTAAAGATGGATAAGTTTCTATTTGTTTCCCTATCACCCTTTTCTGTTTTCCCTACAGCGCCTAACGGCATACTGATTGACTTGTTTTGTTAGCTGCAGGTGTGAGTAAACAAATTCAATAAGTAGTAAAACTTACTTTCACAGGCTTTAAAGTTAGTGTTACGTGAACATGAGCTCAAGCCATTAAGGACACCTTGAAAACACTCTCTCCTGTCCCCGCTTTTGCTCTTAGTGCTTAGAGTATAAATAACACTGTGACTGTGTTATTTAATGGTTTACAGTCTGCCACCATGGGGATATGAGATACAATAATGTGCTAGAGGTGTTTCCATTAGTCAAGATGCATCTGTGGTGAAAAGCTTGATACGGTGAGCCCACTTTACTTGGAGAGGAAACGGAGGCTCATCTGTGCTGTACCTTGACCCTGCGTCAGAGGACACAGTGTGAGATATAATGTAATCACTCAAACAGATCTGAAACAAAAAGAGAGCCATCACTCCCACTGTGCACAGATTTCTAAAGCTGAGAGCAATAATTCACTTTCTCTTTTCATTTACAGAGGCTTTGAGGATGGATGTGTTTTTGTGGAAAATAGAAAACTGTTTTTAAAGACACATTTCAAAGTCACTGCAGTAAGAACAGGTTGAACTCTAGTGAATCCTAACTGTACCCTCTGAGAGGTCTGAGAGAAAAGGCAAACCAATAAAATAAAGAAATAAGCCCATACGTTTAAAAATGTATTGTGTGTAGTAAAAGTAAGGAAGCCAGGCTATGCACAGGATAGGTGTTCACTATTATAACATCCTTTGGTGAAGTCCAAACAAGGGGAGGAAGCTAACACTATCCAAGAAAAATCAGAGTTGCTGTGTAGACGCACACAAAGCTGAGACAAGGAAGTTGCAAAGTGGAAGAATTTCCCGTCTGATTTATTCTCAGGAAGTATTAGAAAGTTAACTGGATAATTTGACATAGTTTGGGGATTCAAAAATTTGTCTTCACAGTGAGGAGCCGACAAATCACACCATATTAGCAGCATTTTACAGGAACAGATTGGAAACCTATTACAGGCACCTAATTCTTAAGACTTTAGTACAAGTGAAAAGATGAATCTCTATACTGCTTATAGAGAACTTTCCACATTTAGACTTGACTGGTGCCAAGGGCCCAAGTGTATCTGATAACTCATTTAAAAGTTTAGTATGTTTTTTGGTCCTAGCGTGGAACTCCATAATTAACCTTTCTGTATGAAGAGGACTCTCCATTTACATGAACAATTGGAGTCTCTTAGATAAAAAATAGCTCAGTAGCTTTAATACCAACAGCAGGCTGTAATCACTGTAATAAAATATTATGGTCAATAGTATCAAACCCTGCACTGAGGTCTGCTAGGAGAGCACAGAGATGAGTTTACTGTCGTAGGTCATTAGAAGATCATTTCACTAATGTTGTCTCTGTGCTGTGATGAGCTCTGAAACTTGACTGAAACTCTTCAAATAAACCAGTCCTGTGCAGATTAGTTAGTTGTTTTACAACTACTCATTACTATTGAGTAATGGTTTAACTACCGCCAGCTTGAAGGCCTGTGGATTGAGAAGGATTGATCATATTGAAGATTGAAGCAATAGTAGGACTTTTTGAGCAGTCTTGTAGGAATGGGGTCTAAAAGACACCTCAATGGTTTAAAGGAAGTTATTAATTCATTCTGCAGTAATACAGTAATTTTAATTATTATTAAGTTAACTCAGAAAGATCAATAGGGGGAAAACAATATCAGTGGTACTGAAAGTAGCTGTACGTAATGTTAAGTCTGTGAGATGTTTATAAGGAATTTTTTCTTTGGTGGTTAAAATGTTATTTGTGAAAAAATTCATTTCGTCACTTGCTCACAGAGACGCAGCTCTGATTTTTTGTCTGGCTACAGTGTTGTTCTTGTTTTTCTTCAATCAGTGACTTTCATGAGTGATTAAGCAGACAATTGCTATATCATTGGAAAATTTCACGAGGATGCAGTTGTCGGTGTTGTGCTGGAAGTATAGATGGGAAACAGGAATGGGGTCGGAACAGTTTGCTCAGTATGGCGCTAAAGACAGGTCTGCAGACACAAAAACTGTGGTCTGCAGGACAGACAGTTCAAACACTACTGACCTCATCTAGATCATATTAGGCACTAGGGAAGTCAAAAAATGTGAACCTCGGAAATGCATCACAGAGTGAGCATCCAGCTGTGCATGAAATGCTTCAGATTCCACCTGACATTCAGAGATCCACATTCCTGATCATCTTTTTTTAAGTTGTTGATGGAAAGTAGAGAAAGTGAACATGTACAGGGAATTGAATGATCAAAAGTTTGACTGAGTCTCTTCATCATCTCCACTTTGCAATGCAGTGGACAGAATGTACAGTTTCTAGCCCCTCTTTAATTGTATTTTTTTTCTAACCTGGAAGCGAGTTAATGGCTTACAGACTTGAAAATGAGGGGCCTTCTGAAAAGAAGGTGTTGCATTCTGCCATTTTCCTAAAGATCAAACAAAGACCTTTGAATTACGACGACTCATCACCAAGATGTCTCCTGCTTCAACCAGGAGAAAGCTCAGGAATCTTTTAATCTGATTTAAAAAAGGGTCTTTTTTAGTCTGTGTGATCTTTCCTGGAATCATTAGTGGGTGTAGGGCAGTGCTGATGAGAAACGTTTCCTCTTCTCAAAAACCGAATCTTTCTCTTCCAGACTTTATGTCCACCTTCTGGACGTTAATGGTTCGTTAATGAGAGGTCATCTTGTGCCGAACTTATTTGTTTGTTGAAACCTAAGTAATTAGATCAGGTGTTGTTTGCTTGACCTGCTTACTATTAAAAAAAAAGATAGAGAGGAGGTGACGTAAAGGTATTGTGAGATATTTTCACATTTTCCTCCTGATGAAGACTGATCATGATAAAATCATTTGCAGCCCTCCAACAGCCCAACAGCAACATCAACAGCAGAGAACAACAAGATGAAGTTTAGCCTAGATTAAATAACATTGATCTGGGCTATGCAGCAAATTAAAATCAGGGCACACTGCAAAATGTCCAAGGTGAAACTAAAAACTAAAAAACATTTTCATTATATCAGCTAAGCCAGCATCATGGTACTCAAACATGAGGATCATTTTCCACTAAAACAGGTTTTGATGAATGACCTTTGGGGTCCCAAATATTTTAAGAGACATGATCACATAAATGTAATACATAAACAAGCTAATATGTGTACATGCGTTAGCAGTTTATATCTGAAGTTAAGTATATAGATATATAGTAAAATGGTAAAAAGTGTTAAGAAGGTAAGAAGTTATAGAAAAGACAAAGAGGTAAAAAAAAAAAAAAAAAGGTCCAACTCACTAAAAAATGAAAAAAGCTTTTCCCTCTCTGACTAAAAGCAAATGGAATATTAAAGTTGGATTTCATTACACTGGAATGGGCTTTCTGAATAGAAAAAGGTGGGGTGCTAGTAATTATTATAATTGCCTATTTATGCAGTATTTCATTACTGATATTACCCTCACCACACTGGGGCAGAGATTTGATGGATAAAAGTGAAGTGATAGAGCAAAATGTTCTGTTCCCAAAAGAACTGAAAAACTCCTCAAAGTGCTTCTTTGGTTCAGCAGAGATCATAAAAGTGCTGTAAATGCATCCATTTCCAGCATTACTGCAATTTCACAAAATTTAAGTTGAAGTTCTATATATGAGGTGTAACATTTTTTACATACATGCATGCAAAGAATTTTCTGTGTGATTATCTGCAGGAATGATGTTATCCTTAGCAAGTAATAAACTGGGTAGCTGGTCCTGAGGAGTGCAATATGAACATATTCAGTTTTTCTTTGTGTCAGCAGCTTCACAAAACCTATAACCTCTCAGAAAAGGTATCACACTGGTGGTTTTCAACTTCTTTTGTCAACCCAGGCTTTTTGCTGTGTGTGCTCACATAAAAGAAGGCATTTGATGCATTGTTTGACACATTTTCTGCACAACATGGACCAACTGATTGCTGACAAATTCACGAAGAGACATCAGCAAAGGAACAGATGACACAAATCTAAAGAATAGGCTAAAGTGTTGCTGCAAGAAAAGGCAAGGGACAAACTGGCAGTTAATTTGTTGGATTGTTAACCTGGGAATCAATATGTTTGCATCCGTTTTTCCACTTAGTGTAGTCTCACTAGAAACTTTAAGGTCCGACACTGTCTCAAAGCCCAGCGTAGGAGATGTGGAAATAAGATGAGTTTTTCTTTCCAGATTAAAGTTAAATTAAATTTATTGATTTAATATTCTCGGTGATAAATGCCCTACAAAATGGGTCGAATCTGTGCTCCATTCGCTACAATTCCTGCAATATAAAACAGACTTGGCACCTAATTATTAGCATTAAGCATAAAAACATTTATACATTTTCTGCATTTTAACCGACTGGATTCCTGAGACCATGTAGCACATGTGTTTGCCCTGCTGTAACTTCATCCTTCTTCAGTGGTGCTATTAAGGGAAAGCTCAAACATGTTGCAAATACAATTTAAATTGCTACAGCACTTTGTGCAATACTGAGTCCATGTAACCAATTTTATTTATTTATTTATTTATTTATTTATTTATTTATTTATTTATTTATTTATTTATTTATTTTTTGCCTGTCCCATTTGGTTCTTTAGCCATCAGAATTATTGTTTGAAGACCAACAAGGAGACCCAATGGATTTACTTTGCCAAATGGATCATCGTAGCATTGCCGTATTGGTCCATTTGATCGACCTTTTTTTATTATTATTAATATATTTTATTTTCAGATGTTACAGACGGGACAGACATGAGTGAGGGATAGGAAAGGGAGAAAGAAAGAGGAAGGAAAAGAAAACCAGAAGGGGAGAGGGACAGTGAGAAAGAGGGGGAGAAAAAAAAATCTCCTGGATCACCTGTTGAGAGAAAGAATAGAAAACAAGCAAAAAAAAAAAAAACCAAAGCAACATACTAAACACAACACCATCGCATTAATCTAGCTAAGTGTAAACAGCAGTAAATACTAAATATTCAATGTTGTTGTGCAGCACGCAGGACAGACAGCGCACAATGTGCTTTGAAGTAGCAGCCAAGAAAGGTGTAATTTAAGTCTATGGACAGTGAACACCCGAGTGCAACATCAACAGCAGAGAACAACAAGATGAAGCAGGCATGGAGCCTCGTCCTCCATGCCTGCTTCATCCCCCAGGGCATGAAGCAGGCATGGAGGAGATCCAGGCCCCAGACATCCAGAGGCTCCAACCACTTTTAAACTGATCATACCCTCAGTTATTCAAGTTCCTGTTATAACGAATCAGGTAAAGAGAGAGGTGCTTTATTAGACTGAAAACTCTCGCTTTAGGTCCCTTCCATAGGTAATGCATCCAAATCCCGCACTATATTCATACAGACAGTAAAGCATAACATCCCACACTGCATTGTAAAAAGCAAGAACACATCAAACTGGAATGTCCAGTTTTAAATGACTTGAATGAATTTCTTCAAACAAAGAAACCTAATTCTTCACTTACAAAAAAAAGAAAAATGTATCCAAAGAGAGGGATAAAACCATGACAAGTCCAGGCTGACTCTGGCTTTGTTTTAGTCTAAAATACCGGTCCTCACATGTGACAACCGCTGCTCCAGTATACACAGTAAAGCGCCTTTAAAGCTGTTTAGCATGTGTGCACCACACTGCCTCTGTGACTGGCTGCATGTCTTTTGTTGACACTTTAATTACAGGTTTATACACCGGTGACTGTTTGGTCATGCAACTTGAGAACAAGCACAGCTATAATGGACATTAAATAAAACTTGCTCTCCCAGGTGTATGTAATGAGGTCAGCTGAGCACAACATCAAAGCACATTAAATCCATATTCCAGTGCACTGAAGCATGGTTGGGGCTGCAAAATATAATCTTAAGAAAACACACCTGGTGAGTCATTTTCTACAGCTAGTGACAATGAAGCTGACAGTTGCGGGATTTATTGCGAGCTCAGTAAAATGAAAAGTTTCTGCTTTCTCACTTTTAGCTGTTTGAGCTTACACAGACAGTGATTATAACATAAAGTAGTTCCAGTAACAGTTTGTCTTCTAACAAAGAGATACAGTCTTCTGTGAACAGATGGCAGCATCCCAGGCGATACACTGCAGAAGTACTGCAGCTTGTGTGCAACCTGTTTAGTGGTGCCTCTCCAAGGAGACAAATGAGCATGTGTCATGTAAAATTCTTCATGTTGTGTCGCACACTTATTAGGTTTACTGTGTAGCACAGCTTACCCATTTCAAGTTTTTAAATACAACATGTTGGTATTTCTGATTTATAGCCACAGATATTTGGTGATTCCATGTAAACTGTCATCCCATATTGGGGGTTTTTTGTAATGAGGGGGATTTTCAAGCCTTTCCTGAGCAGTTTGTGTTTAAATAGCTGGAAGGAATATGGAGTTTTTAAATAGGTGCAAGTTCAACATAAAATTTAGAGAGTTTAAATTTGCTTTAAAAACAAAACAAAACACCAGCACACGTTATTTTGATATTCCCCCCAAAAATGGAATAATAAATGGTCATGCTGGGGATTATCTTAAAATGATATGGCATTTTTGTTTATAAAATGGACAGATATAACATGCAAATAGATTTCTAGCAAAAAGGAACCAAGACTCATTAACTTTACTGTACACAGATGAATCATACTTATAAGGTACTGTAAAAGATAAAACTGGCTAGATGCACCTGTTCTATTTTGTTCATGATGACTAAGAATATAATGTGTACAAGAAAGGCATTGCTTCTGATATAGTTCAGCATTAATCGTGGCTAAATACTTCAACTGTCAAGTACTTTAAGTTAAATAAAGGAATACAACAAGCTCCCTCTGCGGCGAGTCTCTCGCTATAATTTCTCTCCCCACTGTCTTGGACTTTAAGTGGCTATCGTGTTGCTTGCTTTGCTCTGATCTGCTCTGGGTGAGCTCAGTGCAGTAGTACATGATATAGTTCCACCTGCTGCAGTCTCAGGTTGCAGTGACCCTTCAGTTTGCAGGAGATTTATAGAGAAGAACAAAGGCGATGGTTTTAATATGCAAGTTCTGAGGTCTGAGCGGCAGCTGAATGATGCTGACAACTTCCAGTTGGGAAACGTGACAGGCGGGGCTTGGGTTAGGTGGTTACAGGCTGACTTTTAAAATAACAGCGATTAATCTAGCAACAAATGGCATTCTCCTTCCAGCCTCTCTAGAATACATCTGTGTGTTTTTCATAAGTTTATAGTGTCAAGTGTTTTCTAGTTTTGATGCAGCAGTTTACTATTCAAAGATGACTTTGTCCTGTAGGAGACAATGTCATTTTCATTTGATATATCTGGGTCAGCGAGTTTAATCCAAGTTGTATAAAGACAGTCATTCATACACAAATAAATCTTCTAAGTTTATTTATTTATTTGTTGTAATGTGTCTATACAGATGACTCCTTATTTAAAATCATAATCAACATACAATTTATAAATCTCTCAAATATCAGTGTCTACATCTGCCTTCAAAATCAGCTAAAGCAGTCTGTCAACCTCGCTCTATTGTACGGAGCTTTAATTGGTATATTTGTGGAGGACAATAGCCTGAACCAGCTTGTGTTTAAGCTGTCATCCATAGAGCTGTCTTTTATCTGTAACAGCCACATTCTGTATTTCTTGCCGTTCTTCATTTCATGACTTTCTACAGATTTCTGGACTGAACTTAAACACAAAGAAACCCTTAATAATAAACATTCAAGAAAACAACAAAAATCCTTGGATCCCCAAACAGTGGTTTTTGCAGTTTTTTAAGAAACTTTGAAATGCTGTAATCAACTTGTCTTGCATTTGTCAACTAAAACTACTGAGTATAGCCGACGACTTCTTGGCTGACATTCCAGCAACTTGAGTGAGTTCAGATAAGTTGTTAATCATGTTGCCTGCAGTTTGATTGCAGGGTCGGTGCTGCATGTCAGGACCGTACAGTGTAACTGTTCCCACATCTGTTTAGCAGATCAGGGAGTGTGTGTGTGTGTGTGTGTGTGTGTGTGTGTGTGTGTGTGTGTGTGTGTGTGTGTGTGTGTGTGTGTGTGTGTGCACGCGTTGACCAAAAGAAAAGCCTGTCCATCCTCATTTGGGAAACCAACAGTGGCCGAGTGGTGTTAAAAATGTCTTTCCTGCAGGTTGTAAACACAACATCAAGAGTTCAGACAATACAAACAAGAAAGATTTCCTGATCGTGCTGTGACAGCGAACATTTGCACATAGAAAAGCCGCTTGAACTAATTTTTGGACATGTTTTCCCAGTAAATTAAACATTTGGCGATAAGTGTGTCTGTGCATGTGAGTGTGCTTTGTTTTTCTTCCCCCATTCACACAAAGGCTGCACTCTGTTGCAATAATATTTTCAGATTTCTGAGGAAATACGTTGTTTAAAAGGATTCAAAGATTTGAAATATACAAAGAATAAATATTTGGTTATAGTTACTGTGTTTGTTGGACATGCAGAGGAGAGTTGTCCAAATGCAGGACTGAGTAATGAGAAAACATGTAATGGTGCCCAAACTAAATCAATTCTGAGGATAATGTGATTTGTAGGGTGTGGTTTCTCTTTCATTTTTGGTAATTAGTGAAGCCATAAAACTTGAATGATATAAATTTACATTAGAGGCATGAAAAGGTGATAAAACCTGTACTTGGTGTTTTGTTGACTGGAATAAAAGAACTGCATGCATCTGAGATATTTCTTAGATAATCCTTCCAGTGACCTTCAGTCTTTTCACATCTATTTTTGAAAGCAAAGGCTTATCAAATACTGCAAATTATTGTGACATTCACATCATTAATAAGTGCTCTTTGATAGCTTACAAAATAAACAGCACGCTATATATAATTCAACGGTCCTATCAAAGATTTTTTTATGCCCCGCATGATTTATGTCCATCTTTCTCAACAAACAATCACAGAGCATTGAGCCATGGTTCATTGCAGGTTTTTTTAAGCTCCCTTTGGAGAGATGTAATATTCCTAAAAACAGCAAGCAATTATTCCTGTGCTGTAAAAGTTTATAGTCTAACACATCTTTAATCACAGCGACAAGCAGTGCAGCTCGTAAAAACACAGTGTGCCCTCCTGTGCATAAAAAGAGCTGTTTTATATCAACATCTACAATAAACAGACTTATGATCACACTTTCACAATATTTATCAACGCTCTGATTTAAAACCCGGACCATTCGTCTGTGATATGCCTCAAAGCTGAAACAAATTACGGCCAGACGCAGGCGTGTATCAGCTAATGCAGACATGAGGGCATTAGGGTATCGTTCACACAGTTACTGCTGGTCTCTGAGCAGCAAAAGCCTCCCGCTGTTGAGAAAATGACTCTTCCCCCATTTGTGTAGCCACATAACCACATCTTTCTAAAACACTACCGTATCAAATGATCCATCATCCCTTTATCTTCCAAGTGAGGAAATGGCTACCTCTGTGGAGAACACTGAATTGTTCTGTAGTTACCTGTTTGCACTTCAGCAGCTTTCGCCTTCTTGCTGGGTTTCCTGTTATTTCGCATCTCTCAGATGAGAGCACAGAAACTGCTCACTCACACTAATTAGGTTTTTCATTATATCCATTTACACATACGGATTACACTGATCAGCAAGCATTTTGCTTTTGGGATTTTTAGCTTACCATAAAAAATGTCACTTGCTGACAGCAAATCTGAAACCTGTTTTCGTCTAGCAGGTCAAATTGTTTTAGTTATCATGGCCAAAGTACTGGACGAATAGGATGATTGGACAGAAAGAGAGATGCATGTCAAGTAAAATGTCCAGCCTGAAGCTTGAGTTATGCAGCAATGATCAGAAACACAGCAGAAAGTCCACTTTGGATGGCTCAAAAAACAAAGTGAAGGTTTTGGAGTGACCTAGTCAAAGTTCGAACTTAACTCCTGTTAACGTTAAATAGGTTATTTAGTCTTTAAAATGCTGCGATGTGGCTGAATAAAAATAATTCTGCAAAGAAGAGCAAAATTCCTTGACAGAAATGTGAAAGACTAACTGTCAGCACTTGTTGCCCAGGGGTTGCACAACCAGTTGTTAGGCTTAGGGGGAAATACTTTTTAGCACAGGTGGGTTGGGATAACTTTTTAAAAAAAATCTTTAATAAATGAAATAACATTTTTTTTAAAACTGCATTTTGTATATTAACATGTTTTGGATGGTCTGACCCACATAAGTGTGACAAATATGCAAACAAACTAAGAAATCAAGAGGGGCGCAAATGCTTCGCAGTACGGTATAACACATGAATCCCAGTTATTACCACATGATCCTGATACCAAATCTATTTTCAGACATGATGCATGAAAACAAAGCTGCAATAAATAAATGGTGTTGTTTATTCAAACCCACATCATTAGCCAAGTATTAAGTAAATCTAAGAAAAGGGAACGCTGTTAAAGGTTACAGGCCTGCAAAAATGACGCACCTTCTTAAACATAAGAAAGAAAAAGCAGATTTAATTTGTGCTCCTTCTGGATGATGATGTGTATTAATATAGGCACTTTGTATTTAACATACCTTGAAGCACCTGAATCACTGGAAGCCTAATTTTTTGACAAAATAAATCTTTCATCTTTCTAAATTATAGATGAGCTGTGCAGAGTGATGATGTGGATGTGTGCTGGGCGGCGTTGATTGAAGGACATCACAGATCAGCTAGTTACTCCACTCGCTGGTGCACAACTCTCCCCACTGTGCAATTATGCACCATTTCAGGTTTGGATGAGTCTCTGTCTGAAATTAGCAACTAATGTCTTGCAGCTTAGGCTATAATGACAAAGTTCTGTTGTAAATGAGCAGGAAAACACCTGAGGCAACAATGGAAAGCTAATTTATCATTTCTTGCCCATTGCCCACAGAGTGCACCTCTAAGCAATGACATATGTCATTTTGTCCCCAGTGCCAAATGATTTCACCTCTTGTCATCATGGGTGCTTGTTTGGAAGCTGCAAACAGATTCTACAAGTGCAGCACATGTTGAATGTTGAGTAGTCAAAGTGTTTACCTAGCAACTGCAATTTGCAAACAACCTGCTATTTTGATGTTGTTTTGGTCTTAAAGTGGTGCTTAGAAATCTGAAAAGGCATTTCTCCATCCTGTTTTTCTGTGTGCAGTTACAGACAGAATCAGTCGGTAATGCTGTGGAAATGACTGCTTTGATTTGACAAGCATGTTGAAAGAAAGAAAGATTGAATGTTCAAAACAGGGATGATGATTAAAGATGATGGCGATAGCGATGATGATGATGATAATAATAGTGAAGGTGATGATGAGAGTAATTACAGACTGTGGTGGCGGATGAGAAGAAAAGCAACTGTTGACATTTCAGAGTGAGCTGTCAGCAAAATTGAGTAAAGCTGATTTGATGCCCGTGGACAAGCCCTCAGCAGGAGGATCCAAACTGAAAGCCCCAGTGTTGCCGCCTCTCACAGAAAAAACGGGGGCAAGAAGAAAGGGACAATGACTGAGATGAAAAGAGTGGATTGAAGGAGAGAGCACAAAGCCCAAGAGTTTGAAGAAGAGATAAAAAAAAAGGCGAGAAAAAGAAAAACACAGGCCGGCTAAGAAACAGAGCCACTCAGCCGAACACCACTGTGAAAACCGCTGCTCGGCCAAAATCCGCCCTTTTGATCCTATTCCACATATATCATCCGTCTATGAAATGACACTCGCTGGGCATCCAAACCTCCACCACCACCACCACCATCATCCTCCCTTGAGACAACTTTTCCAAATCCCTGGATGCCTGGGTGAAGGATTGTACACCCCCTCTGAGCTGTGATTATTTAGCGGAGGCGCTGCCATATCAAACCCTGGCCAGCTAAACATTCCAAGAGGAAGAAGCAGAGCGGGAAAAGAAAGAGATCTGCACCACCACCCACCTGTGCAGGGCAGAGATAGGAACAAACCAAATGGCACCCCACTGGATACTGCAATCTGCAAGTGGTCACCCCTCAAAGACACCATCACAAGGTTTACATTTTTCCATAAACTGCAGCGCCGCAACCTAACTGAGATCAGGTCGTTTATTGTGCTTCTGCAGCCTGCTCTAATCTCTCGGACAGGGTGGCCGCACACTGTATAGGGACCATATGAGCTGCTTGAAGGAGAGCGTTTTTCATGCCCTTTGTATGTCGAGGTTGATGAGGTCAACCAAGGTCCCGAGGACTGCAAGATGAGGAGTTTTCACAGAATTGGTTTGGAAGTGTGGAGCTGCTTTTACGTTCACCTCTTATCACTCATGTCTGTACACTGTAACACACTTAAAGACATAAAACTCGGAGGAAGGAACATTTTTCTTTACCCACATATTTGATAGATGTTTTCAAAACTACTTTCTTTCACCAAAATAGCTTCTTTCAGTCTGAATTGGAACTCTTGTAGTGTAACAATATTGTTTGGATAAAATACTGTTTGGGTTCAAATAAACAGTGCAAGTTCAGTTTAAATAAGACGGTGTTGTTTCCTCCTCATAAACTTGGAGAGATTGCCAGTTTAATCCACAGAATGTGTATGATAGATGAACATAGCCACCATAGTGTGGCCCATTGGTTAGTCACGTTGTGAAGCCTTAAGCTGAGCATTTTCAAATTCAAATTCAAATTTTATTTGTCACGTACACAGTCATACACAGTACGATATGTAGTGAAATGCTTGGACAACTGCTCGTGATCTAAAGAAAACAAAAAAGGAAAAGGCTCTGAATAAGATAGGAAATAAATATGAAAAATTAAAAAGGGTAAATTTAACTAGGAAGGAATAAAATATAAATTAAGGTTAAAAATGAAATAACTGTACAACACAAATTAGAATGAAGGATAAATTTAACTGGGAAGAATAAGATAAAATATATAAATTAAAGTTGAAAATAAAATAACTGTACAACAAAATACACAATATAGAACTATATAAGAATGTATGAAGAAATATAAATATAAATAAATATATACACAATAACAGCAGCTGTACAAGTATTAACCGGAACACTGTCATCATGACATTTTGATGTCACGAGTGAACATCAGATCTGCAGAAGACACTGTTCCCTGATACAAGACCTGCCCTAAAACAAACCCTTATTTGAAACTTGTTTTCAAATCTAATTCTGTCTATTATTCACCTTAAACTAACGACTGAGACTATAGTTCTGATAGTTATCTATCAGCAAATTGTTTACCGAGGGCAGAAAGCAAGGAAGCCAAGGTATCCTGGACTTCATTGTGCAATCAAAGGATTGACCCCACGATGGCCATTAGCGCAGGTCATCTGCAGTGTGTCTCTTTGCGAGTCAGTTCAACTGGGTAGCGAGTAATCATATTCTCGTTAAATCACTGTAAAAAACAAAAAAACAAGGGAAAAGTTGATGAGTGCCTGTGTCCTGCAGGTAAATCACCATCCTGCACACAGTCCCAAAAATCTTGGTCATGCTGCGGACTCCAACCACCTTTTTTCCCAGTGTGACTGGGGAATAAGGTATTCTTTAGTTCCCATTGTAATAACAGCTCATTAGAGATAGTAGAACTATTAAGTATGAAGCCAGGAGACATTTTAAACCTAATACTGTCATGATCCTGGGTCTGCTGACCCAGCGTTTTGTGTTTAGTTTATGTAGCCTTCAGGTTTCCTAAGTTCATCGTTTTCATGCCTAGGTGTTTCTAGTTATTTTCCCCTCGTGTTTCCACTATGTTAAGTCTCCCCTGCTTTCATGTATTTTATGTCTGTGGCGTATGTTGTCAGTTCAGGTTGTCATGTTTATATCTCACTGTGTTTCCTGTCTTATTGTGAAGAGGTCTGGTGTGTCTGTGTTCATCGTGTTCAGTTTTACTCTCCCAGTGTCACGTCGTTATGTTCATGTGTGTCAGCTGGTTCCCCATGTGTTGCCACTTTCCTGATTATCCTCCTGTGTCTATTTAGTCCGTGTGCCTTTAGTCATTCGTTGTCAGGTCGTCTGTTGTATTTCACCCATTGTACTGCCCATCCATGTCTCATTTCCAGGTACCCATGTCAGTTCGTTTATGGTTAAGGTTTTTCATGTTTTGTTATTAGTTCACCCAGTTTAGGTTTTTGTTTAGTTGGCTACTATGCCCTTTTATTTTGTACCCTTATTGTTAGTCTCAATAAACGGCTTGTTTTGTTAACCCATACCACGTTTTGGTCTGCGTTTGAGTCCTCCTCTGCAACACATACGGTCTGCCCCAGCCAGACCGTGACAAATACCACTTTAACTTCAATTGTTCACCTGACATCTGTTCATCAAAGTAGATTTTACCATGATTCATCACCATGTGAATAAGGTTATAGTAGTAAGCTCACACGATGGTACATTCTGTATTACTTTCTATTCATGCTGACAGTTGGAAATAAATTCCCCGGTGCTTTAGCAGTGGGCAAGCACAGAAGAAGTAGCAGATGGAAAGTGCTTTGTTAACCAAGCAAAATAGCAGAAACACTACTCACGCTCAATTTAAATCTAATGAATGACACCTCATGACCTAACAAAATAATGCAGAACATGCCGTATCCAACATTACCTCCTGTGGCTCACAGCAAGATCCGCTAACACATCAAGTTGATAGACCAAGCGAAGATTAGGGTTTTCTTTGGTTTTAACATTAAGCATCAAGTTTGTAATACTTGAGAAAATAAAATTGAGAATTGTGTTATTTCAATATGCAGTTTAAACATCTTCTCAGCATCAGCAACATAATTATATCCTAGCTGTGTGCAATTTGCTGCTGCTGTAAATATTTTCAAACTGCTCATAGGGGATCACAGGATTGTTATGGCTTCCTCTCTAATATCGTAGGGTCTTTACCTTGTGATAATAACGTGCCTTGAGATGCCTCAATATGTGGATTGAATAAACATAAGAATGTACGATACTGTGCAAAAGTCTTGAGCCACTCCTCATTTCTTTATATTACTTTACGTACACCCAAAAAAAAAAAGAAATTCTAGTACTGTTTAAGTGGTTTAAGGTTTTCCAGGATGATTGCTGCTCTTCTACCTATTTTTAGTTCACTTTTTGTATATTTCCATTTTTGAGACGCTTTCTTCTTTGCTTGCTTTGTGAGCTACTTAACCCTGACCTATGAATCATTCAAACATAAAATAAATTCACCTAACTCAAGAAATGAACCAGTGTTGTCTTTATATAGAGGCAATTTTAATTTGCATTTTTAGGTTAATAAATCACAAAAAACATCTGAAATTGAACAAGTGGAGGACAAAAGAAAAGGCAGGCCTAACAATCTACGAGGGATAGGTCAAGTAAGGTCTCCTATTGGTTTAGAAATACAAACAACCATTTATTTTCCATAATATTTACATCATTTTAAAGCTCGAAGGCTTATGTATTTTCCTACATAATCGCCATTTTGGCCGATGCATTTTTATAGACGCTGTGGCAGCATTCTCCACGACACTGCGCGTCCACACGTTGCTCGTCAAACTGTCGCTCTCCTGTGAACTATATCCCCGACCCACCCTACAGTCGGACTCCGCACCCAGTGACTACCACCTGTTCCCAAAGTTAAAAGAACATTTGTCTGGAAGGCGATTCTGCGGCGGCGCGGGTATGACATGGGCATTGTAAAACTGCCACAGCATCTACAAAAATGCATCGACCAAAACAGCGATTATGTAGGAAAATAAGTCTTCTAATATGATGTGAATATTATGGAAAATAAACGGTTGTTTGTGTTAGTGTAGAGGCAGAGAAATCTCATCCATCTGAAGGTTCAACTGTTATTATCTGACAGTGAAATTATCTCAACTTATTCACAGTTTGTCATGTGTTAATGAAAGGCTGAAAGGAAAATTAACTTGCTTGGAAACTATGAGCTCAAGAGTGCTACAAGCAGTGTTGGTCAAGTTACTTGAAAAAAGTAATCAGTAACTAATTACCGATTACTTCCCCAAAAATGTAATCCCGTTACTTTACTGATTACTTATTTTCAAAAGTAATTACTTAGTTACTTAGTTACTTTTTAAAAACACGATTTACACCCTGAGTAGCTGATAAAGTGATAGATCTTTTAGCCCAATTCTACTTTTTCTGCATAATCCATCATACAAAATGTAATCAAATGGAAAAGTCTCTTTTTAAAACTTGTTTTATTAGTTTTAATCTTTTAACTTTATGCATCAAGCAAACATTAAATTATCTGCAACATTCTCTGACTGGAAGAAATT
>NW_005187409.1:350114-352702 GCF_000239375.1 Pundamilia nyererei
GTACGACCTCTCTCGTGCTCCCAGGATGTGGGTGTGCATTCTAGTGTGGAATACACACCAAGCCTTTGCAGCCTGTTAAAGATCACAGTCCTATCACTACACAATTGATTATACACCTCTAAGCATATATGGTTAAATATTTCTAAGCATAAATGACAATCAACAATACAAAACCTAACAGTTGATCTGCACACAGCTGTTTTAGTAATGCTGTAACGCAGCGTTCCTACAGGGAGTAACGGTAATCTAATTACCGTTTTTGCAATAGTAATCCCTTACTTTACTCGTTACCTAAAAAAAGTAATCAGATTACAGTAACGCGTTACAAGTAACGCATTATAAGCATCATTAGCAACGGGCTGTCATTTTTTAACTGTTTTTCACACCTGTTAGCATGACTGGAAGTTCACAAAAAGCTGAAAACATAAAATTTAGAGTAAAGCATTATCTGTAAATCAACTTATGCCTCACCAGGCATCACACCAATATTTCTAGATTTTTCCCCAGACTTTATTCTGTCACATCTCATCAAATCAAAGCAACTGTGAGACTTTTGCATCTCACAGTTGTCTTCAAATCTCTTGAAAGAATAATCGGTTCTGACACTGACAGCCAAAAAAAAAAGCTACCAAAAAGGCCTGACAGCATTTCCGTCTGATATATCAGCGACACATTGGCAGAAGTGGATAAACGTTGATTCAACCACCGATCACCAGCAGTTATCTCATTCCTGCCTGTCATTCCTGTTGTTCAAGTCAGGCCACTCTGCAGTAACAGCCTGTGTTTAACCTCATCGGACGATCGAAGTCTTCTCATTCACAGCACTTGAAGTGGCCTCCTGGTGCCCAGAGGGATCAATACAAGAAGCATTACATCTAATCAAACACTGATTACTTTCTCAGCGTTGACTGCAATTGGCTGGCATGTCACTTGTTATTGTAAAGTGTGTTTAGCTTCTATAGATTCAAATGATCAAACAACAGAAGCTGGCATTTTTGTCTCAGGAGGATCAGTCACTTTCACCGAGACAAATTACATGCAAGGTCAGAACCCAGAGCTACTTGTTCGTTAAAATTAACAAGATTAGTGCTGGGTTTTTGTCAGCTGCTTGTTCGGATAGTTTAAATCTTGTTCCACCGCTGTACATTAATGTGCAGTCCTAGCTGAAGCAATTAATTAACAGTGGGGAATTTGTCACTTTCACAGTGTGACATAAAAGCTAGGATTTTTTTTAATGTATCAGCTAAACAACCATCTCATCATCAAGGCTGCAGATTTTTGCAGCCTGTCTTTAAAGAAGTCACACCATAGAGATCAAGACTGCAACCTTGCTAACATATTCATATGGTGTTTCATGTTTCATGAGCATTCTCTCTTTGAACATGCTGTGTACCAGTGATAGTCTTAAAATCATGGATTCAGACAGCCAGGCTTTCATCCATAAGAAAGTAATTCCATCAACTTGAAGGTAGGGCGAACTTGCCAAGACCAGCAACACATTACTAGTTGTTTCATACGCTCAATTGAAACACAAGTGCCAGTTATTAACGGCCATTGATATCCAGTGGGAGCTGTTTGTGTCACGGCTGCCGTGGCGAGCCGTGTGGTGTTGGAGGAAAGGACCCAAAATGCAGGCAAGCGACGGATGATATGAGTGAGAGTTTATTTACAGAGTGGCAGAGTGACAAAAACGGGCAATGAAGCACGAGCAGTTACTGAAGAAAACCTAAACTGGGAAAAACTAAAGAGCAAACCTGAAATCATCACGAAACGGAGTGAGGGGCAGACGCAGACTAAGGAACAGGATACCAAGAAACACAGGGTAACACAGAGGATGAACACAGTGACAACAAACACAGACCTTCAAAATAAAATGCAGAAAATCCACAACACGAACAGGGCACAAGGGGAGGACACAGAATACCAACATCAGAATAAACTAGAACAGAAGACAATAATCATATAAAACACAAAACGCTGGGTCAACGACCCAGCACCATGACAGTTTGGCTATTATTCAAAGACGGACCCAAACCCGCTCTCAAATAATACCACCTTTACCAGGCAGAGTTTTCACTTGTCATTCTTCCACACAACTTTTTGTTTGGCTTTGCCCATTTCTCTTGTTTTTTAGCCTCTTGTATCATCGTCTTTCACATATTTTCTCATTCTGAAATCTAGAAGTTAGTAGCATGTTTTTGTGTTGTTTTACTTTTTATTTCTGTTTATCTTTTTCTTTTTTAATTGCAGGTGGCTCGTCTTTTTTGGCCGGCGGTCATAGGTCCCTTCCAATAATATGATGCGAGCCTGGAATAAAATATGTCCATGGACTGGAAAACTTTATTAAAGAAGGCACATGTTAACACAGCACAACCACCAACACCCACTAAAAGAAATGGCATCCGGACTAGCCAAAGTATGGGGTTAACTAATCAAAATGAAAACATAACCCTCCACACAAACAAACATACAATAACATTAGAACCCATAACAAAAATATACATATTTCCAACAACCTCTTCCTTGGGGGGCTCAACCCGGGGGTTGCGGTCATGGCCCATTAAGGGCTCTGTTGGCTCTTAGGTGAC
>NW_005187409.1:358397-377531 GCF_000239375.1 Pundamilia nyererei
AGTGTTGTTAAGCGTATGCCTGCCGGAGTTGGTGCCATAACGGCTGTGTCTGTTTTTCCTCAGGAGGACAGCGGAACACAGGACGGCAAGACACACGGGGTGTGTGAAGGCACAGGGGCAGAGAGCACGGGATACCAGCACTTGGGAGAAGACACGTCACGGGAGTCGAGGGAGCACTTTGGAGACTTATTGTGTGGTGTACATTTACCTCACTGTAAATAAACCCACTGTTCATTCCTCTAAGTCCAGCGTTTGGGTCCTTTCTCCTACACCCCCCCACGGTCTGGCCCCCAGACCGTGACAAAAGGTGTGTCACCAGGGTGCAGGGGAGGCACCCCTCTGTCCCCTTCTGGCTGCCTCTGCCTCAATTTTATCCCACAACTTAGACACTCACATTACTCACACTCTCATTACACATACATAGGATCTTGGGGGTGGGCACGCTACACGGACTCCAAAAGACCATCAGGGTGTACACCTCACCCCTGCCGTCGTTGCCCACCTCTCAATTTTAAATACATGTAGACATGCCCCTCTGTCGGTCTTCCTTGGTCTCTTGTGTTCTGGGGGCCTCTGGATGTCTGGAGTTTTGATCTCCTCCATACCTGTTTCATGCCCTGGTGGGCGGGGCTGTGGCCCCCCAACACCCTCTAGCAGATCACTACATGAAGGAACCTTTTAAAAACAAGCGCGTCCATGCTCACAGGTGTACACACGGGTGCTCACCCACACAAACTACACCCTTTTTGGCTCCTACCTCAAAGCACACTGTGCGCTGTCGATCTTACGTGCTGCAAAATAATGTTTAATATTTAGTATTTACTGTCATATTCCCATAAATCATGATGTTGCTCTTTTTTTTTCTTCTGCTTGTTTTCTTTTTTTCTTCCTCAACAGGTGATCCAGGTGATTGATAGATGGATTTTTTGTCTGCTTATTTTGTTGGTTTTTGTTTTTTGCCCTTTATCCCCGTCCCCCTTCCCCACTGTTTTTCTTTCCCTCTTTCTTTCCCTCAGTCAAATCTGTCCCGTATTTAGCAAGTGAAAATAAAATAAAATAAACAATAAAAGGTGAATCAAATAGACCATTACGGCAAGGCTGAGATGGTCCATTTGGTAAAGTAAATCTGTTGGGCATCTTTCTTCACATTTAGACAATAATTCTGATGCAAAAGAACCAAACGGGACAGGCAACAACAACAAAAAAAAGAACATAACAAAAATATACATTTTTGTTACAAAAATATACAAAAAAATATACAAAAATATACATTTTTGTTACAAAAATATACAAAAAAATATACAAAAATATACATTTTTGTTTTACATTTGCAACATGTACTATAAACAAGTCAAAACCATAAGCTTCAACCATTACTATCTAAATTAAAACCCTTCCTAACCATACTCCCCTAGCCTGGCACACTGGTCTGCTCCAGGAGCTGCTTTCACTCTTTTGCTCCTGCAAGAAGCAACCAGGACAGGTGAGTACTGTTACCAATTCTCTTTTTACGACAAATGATTAAATGTAAACCGCTCTAACTTCGGCTCTTTTCTGACACAGGTAGGATGGCCAGTCCCCTTGCCTCTTCACCTTTAGAAGCTGTCAATTTAATCCTACATCAAATAAACCTGATAAAGAATTCATAAGAAATAATGTGTGTTTTCTTTATTATGTTGTTTTTAATTCCCAATCAGTCAATGAATTAATAAAAATACAAACGAGGTAATGGAAGCCCTGGTCTCCATTACATGGCTATACTGTGGTTTTTATTGTATTAGGGATATTGAATGGTATGAGAGCAAGAAAAGAATACATATAGCATTCCAATAAAATTGACATTAGCTCCATAACTAAAAATATGTGCCTTGTTGTAAGATCACATTGTAATGCTTACAGAACAACAACAACAACAAAACATGTGAATGAAGCTGTGTGTCGAGGAATCTCCATTTCTTACTGAGGAAAATAAACTGACTGACACAAAGACTTTGTGTCATGGAGCATGGAATTAGATTATAAATAAAGTGACAAAATCCAAATGTGTACACAACCAGAATCACACAAGGGAAGGGAACGCACAAGAGAAACAAAAAAACAGCAGTGTGTATACAAAAAAGGGGTAATCAGGAAAAAGAAAATAAAAACAGGGTAACAAGGCACAGGTAAAGACAATCAAAGACACACACTAGAGACAGTAGTCACTATCAAAAATAAAATAGTTCTAACTCAATGTGGATACACATGAATGAACTGAACATAGTAAAGCTGACAAAAGGGAATGGGACAGGGAACACAGGAGGAATAAAATAAACTCAGCAAGCACAAAGAAACAGAACTGTGAAACTTTAGTTGCTATTAAAAAACAAAATAGTTTAATTATTTATATTGCACATTTAATTACAACAGGAGCATTGACCAAAGTGCTGTACAAGAATACAACATACATAATAAAACAACTTAGAGTATTAAAAGCAAACACCAAATATGAATTAACAAATAACTCTCATGCTGTATTAAAAGCCAGTAAATAAAAATGTGTTTTAAGATAAGATTTAAAAAGATTGACAGTATGAGCCTGTCTGATGTGTAGAGGAAGACGCTCCTATCTACACATAGAAGTCCAAGGAATCTTCCAGGAATTACATTATTTTCCAGAGCACTGAAGGTCAGTAGGCAGTAATACCATATGTGTTGATCTCTAATATTGAACATAACCTGCTCCAGAGCGGGTCAGGGCTAAAGCATAGTTACCATGGCAATGTTCCCCAGTTAGAAATGAGTTCCCTTCATAATACTGAAAACCCAGCATTAACCCCCGAGTTACCGCGATAGACCCATATCCTGTTTCATTGCACAGGTCTCTGCTCAGCTCATTCAGCAATGTTTGAAGTTACATGAAGACACTGAACACAAAGGGTCAACTCCATCTGCAACAGTTTTGTAGATATAAATATAAAAATCACACAAACATGGAAAACAAAATTGAAAAAGTGCAACAAAGTGCAGTTCCTTTTTAAAAAAATTGGATTTTAGATGAATAAAATATAGCTCAAACCTGCAACAGAGAGGAGTTTAAGTGAATTGGTTGCAGTAAAACACACACAAACTCCAAATTACAGCTCTAAATTTCTACAGAAAGAAATGCAGCACAATCCCAATTAAATTTATATGATGTCCATTTGTCCTTAATGAGGTGTCACACACTGTTAGAGCCTGTGGTCCAACCAGTTAAATGTTTCACAGACACACTGAATTCATCATACATGCATGCATCATGCAGCATTACATCAAGCTGTCTTCACAATGAGCCATGAAGCAGCCAGACACCCCAGGAGTCTGGCTAGTGATTACTGGAGCAGCTGAGGTGTATGAGTCTGCAGGGTTTGTCTCCTAAAATACATCTGACCAAAAGTGAGGGACACTTCTTGAGGAAAGTTCGCTCCTTTTACACAGGAAACAAATCTTTAGTATTTTGTTGTAGTTGGAAAAAATATTCACTACAGCCAAAGAGAAATATGTGCAGAAACTGATCAGGAAGGCCGTCTGTTCTGGAGACATTTTTAGCTTCACTGTGGCAAAGCTCACTAGAGGAAGTTACTAGAGTTAAGTTTCATAAAGTTCAAAGTTGTGATGTTCTTCCTCTTTTATTTGCCTGACTTCATAACTTACCAGCAGATCTGGGGTTTGATTCACTGGTTAGGGTAAACTGGCTGACATCTTGGGTTTTATCAATTTCAGTTATTGAGTATGGTTTCCTTATATTCTCTATTTAAATCTATATTTACATATTTCAATGAATTGCTGCACATATTCTGCATTTTCTTGGCAAAATATAAACAAATGAGAAGCATTTGAAGACTTTTTCACAGTACTGCACATGACTAGATGAAAGTCAGACACTGAAGTTGTGTGTTACATTTCTACACAACTTCAGCTAACATAAACCAGCAGATCAGTGATGATGTATCTCTTCTAGCACATGAGACATCACAATTCACAGGTTACGGTAATGTGTGAAGTACAGAAAGAAAGTGATACATTTTATTTTCGTGCCTGCACAAACTACTGAGAATTAAAATACATTGAAAAGTCAAGGACACTTGCAAACTTGACTGTTTTAGAACGGGTAGAGATCCTTGTGAAAATGGAAAAGTGCTAGTGAAACATGAAGCAACAACTTTGTCCTTGAGCACAAATTGGGTTAACACCCATTAGGTCAGCGGTCCCCAACCCCCGGGCCATGGACAGGTACCAGTCCATTTTGTACTGGCCCGCGAGAGTTGAGGCTCGGGTGTGAAATTTTAATGTTTTCAGAGTTTTTATCATTAACTCAATATCCCTGTGTCTTTTCCAATGTTGTAGTTGTGTGTCTTATTTTGAAAGAAATATTTGCGCGTTACCATAGCGACCAGAGAGCATTAAGGGGCAGAGAGGAGGACGTCACTCTCAATGTTGTTGGCGCATTTAAGGAGGACGCTGCTAATAAAGTTACCCAATTACACAGTGAATGCGTGTTTCTTATTCGATTTACAAAATACCACCGTTTTTGTCTTGGTCGTATCATTTTATTTTGTTGTATTTATCCGCGACACCTTAAAGGCCAGTTCGTGAAAATATTGTTTGACATTAAACCGTAAAAAAGCTTGGGGACCGCTGCACTAGGTGATAACTGTTTCACAAAAACGTCTGACCAATAATGGAGGAGGATTGTAGAGGGCCATGGTTCTCAGCCGGAAAAGGGTGGAGTGCCCACTCCGGGTCGGGGATGAGTTCCTGCCCCAAGTGGAGGAGTTCAAGTATCTCGGGGTCTTGTTCGCGAGTGATGGGAGAAGGGAGCCGGAGATCGACAGACGGATTGGGGCTGCAGCTGCAGTAATGCGGACGTTGCACCGGTCCGTCGTGGTGAAGAGGGAGCTGAGTGTAAAAGCGAAGCTCTCAATTTACCGGTCGATCTACGTCCCTACCCTCACCTATGGCCACGAGCTGTGGGTAGTGACCGAAAGAACGAGATCGCGGATACAAGCGGCAGAAATGAGCTTCCTCCGAAGGGTGGCTGGCCTCTCCCTTAGAGATAGGGTGAGAAGTTCGGCCATCTGGGAGGGGCTCAGAGTAGAGCAGCTGCTGCTCCACATCGAAAGGAGCCAGCTGAGGTGGTTCGGGCATCTGACAAGGATGCCCCCCGGGCGCCTCCTGGGTGAGGTGTTCTAGGCATGTCCCACCCGGAGGAGGCCCCGGGGCAGACCCAGGACACGCTGGAGAGATTATATCTCTCGGCTGGCCTGGGAACGCCTTGGTGTTCCCCCGGATAAGCTGGAGGAGGTGGCTGGGGAGAGGGAGGTCTGGGCCTCTTTGCTTAGGCTGCTGCCCCCGCGACCCGGCCCCGGACAAAGCGGATGAAGATGGATGGATGGATGGATTGTAGAGGGACAGCCAGATGGATAAGGTACTCAATGTCATCGCATAATCTCACTGGTCCTTCAGCCGGCTATGCTAAACATAAAAATACTACACACACCAAAAAGCAGGTCTCAGAAACAGAAGAAAATAAACTAAAAGGAGGTTTCTTCCTGTTGAAAGTCAGTTTTTCCTTCCCACTGTCACCAAAGCACTCGCTCATAGTGGGTCATATGATTGTTGGGGTTTTCCCTGTTTTCTTTGTATTTTTGTAGAGTCTTTACCTTACAACATAAAGCACCTTGAGGCAACTGTTGCGATTTGATTTGTCACTATATAAATAAAATTGAATTGAACTGAAAATTGGTTTTATTAAACTAAAAAAAATTATACAGCATATTATGAGTAACAAGACAAGGAAATAAAATCACCCCTTTGACTCAACAGAGAAAACATATCGCAAGAGAGAAGCTGAAGCAGATAATTAGACAGGGGAAGTAGAACTGATTGCAAAGCACAAGAGGCAAGGGGTCATTAAAATAAAACAGGAAACTGACCTGAACTGAGACACATGAACACAGAGACGAGACGAGGACACGAAAGGGAGCTAACATAATCAAACAAGGATTCCACGAACTAGAAATACAGATAATAAAGCTCAGAGGCGCTAGCAATATAAAACATAAACAGAAGACTGGAACTCAAACACAAAACTCATCTTACACTAAAATAAACCAAGAGACCTACATAGAACAACAACACAGAACTATATTGCAAAGACAATCAAAAACATCCCAGTTTAACATAGTTAGACCATATATTCAGTCTCCATGCCAAAACCATCCACCACACTGAGACACACACATTATGAAACAGCCGACCTCAACTGCGAGAAGTCGTGAGCACACCCTGAACTGTTATTCCAGACATCACATCTTTGACCATGGGTGTTTGATCTGGCATGTTAGGTTAAAGCTATGACATTTTGGCAGTGGGAGCAATTTCTGTACATGATGCCATCTCAACCTGTCACCTCAATGGTGCAGAAACACTTTCACAAAAAGATTATGTTCTGCTTCCACTGTATTAACTACATAATGATTTGAGTTCATGCATCTTCAAATGGATTGTGCTTGCACACTTCAAGTGAATTTGAGAGTTTATTTTTTGTTTTTTAATGATTAAAACTTGCTTGTTAGTACAAGATGTCACTGTTTTAAAAAGAACTATGTCAAGGAGAAGTAAACAAGCTGTTCTGAATGAACCTTGAGAGAATTCAGTAAAGCCAACACAGTCATAAAAATTGCTCTACGCAGTGAAAGTTTGCTCAAAGCTTTCAGATTTATTGTGGTTTCTCGTCACCTGCGTGTCAGCCTTTCACAGTAACCTTTTCATCACTTTTCTGCAAATATTTACTTTTCAACTTAATCTTTGCGATAAACTCCTGGTACCATGTACTGCTGATTTTGGCAGTATAAGACAAATTGTTCTTTCTGTGCCAGACTGAGAAAAATATAAGGAAGCAACTGTTTCCTGACATGCTTGAATCTCAATGTAAAACCTTTGGAGCATGGATTGTCTGGTGCACCTCCCTAACCCCCGACAACAGTCAGTGTTTGTACCACTGAGGTCACATTGTTCAATAGTCATTGTCATGGGTTTGATTATAAACAGATGAGATTGACTGTGCAGAAAGGTGTGTCGGGTATTTGCTTTCTACAGTTAAACTGGCATAATTAAATAATAATTAAAAGTAGCAATGTATTTAAGCATGAGCTTTTTCAACTTGTGTGTTTATTTGCATATAAAATGTACATATTTCAGTGCCCTCAATGGCTTTACTTTTACATTCCAGTCACTACTGTGTAATTTCATTTGTGTTTTTATGCATGACAAGTCAAAACAAACTAGTAAAATTATAATACACACATTGTCTGCCTTTCCGCATCTTCCACTGCATCTGTGCCTCTGTTCAATCTCTTATTCTTCAAATATTTCATCTAGATTTCTCAAAAAAGATCCCATTCCCAAGGCTTGGAAATGTTTGAGAATGCACAACAAAAATGGCAGCGCTAGCCTTCAAAGGGTGAATGTTAGATTAGGTCATTTCCGGTAATTTCGCACATTTGTAGTAGGATATCAAATGTCTCAAAAAAGGAAAAGAAATGCTGTAAATCTGTTAGAATGTGTGAAAAACATCTGAGTCCATTTGTGATGCTTGACACATTTGTCAACGTCTTACACACTTATCTCATCAACTATATGTGAAAGGTTTTCCTGTTTTGTCACAAGTGAGAAAACAATTACAAAGAACATCAAAGGGAATTCCTGTCTGTCTTCTAATTGTGTTCATCTAAATGTAAACGGTATATAGTGCTTTACTAGTCAGTTTGAGCACTTTACACTTACTTACTAAAGTCTGTGGTTCTGGTGGACACGTTGCTCACTGCATGCAAACTTGGAAAGTAATGTGATGTCAGAAATACCCCATATTGTATGTATAAAGAGAAAATAGTGTCATTATACTGACACTTGAAGATATGCAGGACTCAGCGGGTTTTGCAACCTGTCAGTTGCACCATCAGCACTGGTATCTGAATAGAACAGAAAATAACAGAGAAGTTTTTCTCCAGAACATCTCAACTCTTTTAACTGTTACAGTCATCTCCCTTTTCATCATCTGGGACCCTCTGTGCATTCACATATCGCTGAAATGCCTTACTGTACAGCAAGCATGAACTGAGCCCTGTGATAGACAGGCAACCTTTCCAGGATGGACCCAGTGGTATAGCTGGTGACTGACTCTAGCCCACAAGCAACCCTAAACTGGATGGATGGATAAAGAAATACAAGCTTATTAGCTTGATTTTACTTTATCAATGTTGCAAGCTAGGGCTGGTACAAAACAGTGATAATTATTTATCACAGAAAGTCTAAAACATGAATTTACTGCATAGTGAAACCACAATGACTGAAACTAACTATAATGGTTTACCTTTCTTCTTTCTAATAGTCTCTGTTTTGTCACCTTGGCTCAATCGGACCTTAGTCTTCAACAGCCTGACCAGTAATGTTTGGCCTTCTAGGGGAGAAAATACCTGCTGTAGAGGAAATGGGGTGTGCTCCATGTTTAAACACAAAACAAATAAGAAGACAATGGCAATAAAAGAATGCAGCACAATAATTGTTTTTATCTCCATTATGTTGTTGAATATAAGCAAAGCCCTGCTGTCTTTTGATGCACAGCACCTGTTTTAATGCAAACCATTATTAAAAAAAGTTTCAAGCAAACCACTACTCAATTGTTCCTGGGAACTATTCAAAGATCATCCTAGATCTGAAATCCCTGTGCATAGTTATAGCAAAATTGTGACATGCTAGCTTTACCCGGTATAGGGGATTAATCTAGCTTTTTTGGTCGCTGTTATTATCTTTGGCATTACAGGCAAGTCCTGTTTATACTCTACCATTTTATCACCTGGGATTAAGTAATACATTCTTCTCCTGTTAAACAGTGACAGGGGAACAGCTCTGTTACGTAACCAAAGCTAAATTGGTGTAGAGCACTGAAATGGCTGGATTATACAGTGGATGTTAAGAAAACATCAATACAAGACCTGTGCTCATTAACAAAACATTTAACTCCAATGACACAACCATTTGAAAGGCAAAGATCCTGTCTAAGAGTCAGGTATGAGTCCTGTGGTAGAAGGATGACATCACCAAGAAAGCACTCCTTAATTGAAACCACCAGCTCCTCAAGCTATCCCATTACACTGGCCAGGTTGGGGTTGCCAGGTCAGAGTATGAGAAAGCTCCCGTGTGTAATTTATAGCACTCTTACCACAGATAATCCATACGTATAAGCTGTGAGGTTATGAAGCTGCAGACCCCCTACCCATCTGCAGCCAATTTGGCTCTCACACAATCCATCTTAAATCACAAAGGCTCAGACCATGCTGACTAGACTATAGAAATCGTTTCATTGCAATTCCCTCTGCATACTACTTTTGGCAAATTTGAGAGAGATAGAAAAAAAAAAACCAAACCTCTGGTATTAACTACCTGAACTAGCAATCCTCTTTAAAAGCCCACACCCTCTGTGTTTTCCTCCCACAGCAGTAAATTTTCAAGGAATGTGGGCCAAAGATCAGATCAATAAAAATCTGCAATTTAACAAGAACAGATGCTGGCAGTGCTACTAGGTATGTCTCGCTACATTTTAAGTAAGATCTAAATGAATATGTGCATGTGGAAGTTCTTTCAAGTGTTTCAGGGACGAGAAAAAAAACGGTGGTGGGGGTGGGGTGTATTGTTGTACCCAGCCTGTTATCTCAACCATCAAGCGTGTGATCCCGTCTATCTGTGAGATTATAGGAGCTTAATCACTGTGAAGATTAACCTTATCAGAAATCACATTTCTTCACACAGTTTCAATTATCAGGACAAACTCGGTGTTGGGGACGGGGAGTTGGAACAGGGCGGCACTAACGATATAAACAGAGGATCGGTCCCGGTGAATAAAGATGCCTACTGGCTGTTTTCCAGCTGTGTTTATCTGAAAATCGTGTTTGAAAAAGAACACTGCACTGTTTAATAATTGGGGAGCCTTCATCCTATTTTCAGTATTGTGCTACTGATGCCTCAAATCAAAAGCATTATCACACGGTTACAGCGGACAAATGCTCCTGGATCTACAGGGAGAAAAATAACTGCATTACAGTCTTCTAAATTTTGTTTTGCATCTGCAGGTTTCTATACAAAAACCCTCTGCAAGAAATCACTTAAAAACACTACGTATGCTTGGGGGGGATCACTGCAGCTGTCACAAACACCAAAACTTCTTTGTTTTCAAGTGTATGATAATTATTAGGGGCGCAACGATACACAAAATTCACAGTTCGGTTCGATACTTTGGTGTCCCGGTTCAATATTTTTTCGATACAAAAAAATGTTCACGCTTTTTTAATGTCATTTATTAAAATTATAAATATATATTTTAACTCAAAAGTCCAGTTTTTAAATTTAATGTTGCTGAAACAACAAAGTAATAAAAAAATAAATCTATCTGATGGAGAAATCACTCATCTTTGGAAAAGAGAGTTTATTACAGAGAAATGGCTCTTTCAAAATAAAAGCTCTACTATACGCTTCTTCTGGGCTATATTCTCAGCAGCATATTAAACATATCAGGTCCCCATAAGGAGAATCCTGTGCTAACGGCTGTCTAAATGACTCGGCTAAAGTTAGTAGCATGCTTGTTGTTTTTGTCTGCTTCCACTTGTCTTTGCACTAGGATGATGTCGGAGTAAATGTGCAGTCATATTCGTTGTGTTCACACTAGTGCTGTCAGCGTTAATCTGAAATGACGTTAACGCCACAACACGGCAAATCTCCGTTAACGAGCTACCGCGGATCGCCCCGTGCGTGGGGCTGGATGGCATCAACACATCAACAAGCAAACAGTTCCCACCCATGTAATTGAGCATTGCGTGGCACATCCGACATAATGTTTTACTTTTGTCCATGACGCGCTTACCTTCAGGGTCATACGTCACACGAAGACCAAAATAGTTCCAAACGCCAGATCTGAATGAGGGTGGGGGAGGTTCAATTTGCCATGTTGCAACGAGCTTAGCTTCTGTCTCGCTAGCTTGTGCTGCGCTCAGTGGATCTGCGCTCGACAGTGCAGCCTAGGCTGTACTGTCGAGTGCAGATCCACTGAGCGCTCAACACAGACAGCATCGTCAGAAGGAAAGTTGATAAAATAAATAAAAAATGTTGTATTGTTCGATACATATGCGTACCGAACCGAAAGCACTGTATTGAACGGTTCAATATCAATACGAGTATCGTTGCACCCCTAATAATAATAGTTGTCTTTCACAATTTTACCCTTTAGTTCCAACATGGTCTCTAAAATGAGCACAAAAAAATGCTCTTGCACCTGCAAATCTGCTTTCCAAAGAGCTACAAATAACTTACAAAGCAGAAGCATTTTCTTATCCAGATGAGGCTGCAAAGGCTTTTGTTAGTAACAGTATGTACCTTGGTTTGGAAGCCTATGTGAGCTACATTTTGGTACATTTGTATCATTTATTTTCATAAATGTGAAAAACACTGAAGTGTCAAATTAGGAGTTGTGTCACTGAAATATTCCAGAAAAAGAACCAGCCATTAAATTCAAGATTAACATAAATTAAAGACAGCAGTATTGAGTACACACAAACTAGCTTGATTCTGTTTTCCTCTGGTTTCAGTTCTTTTTATTTCTAATTTCAAAACAAAGGCCACAAATGCTAAGGTAACCTGCACTATTCCTGTTGCTCAGTTTTATGCATCTATAAACTGGCTAAAAAACTACCAAGAAGTTTAAAAAGCAGCTAAAGAAGCAGGTAAATGTTATGACTTACCATTTTGCTGTTCACCTAATATCTGCGCACTGATGTCCACTGATAAAAGCTAAGCTCAATTAATTACCATATGAAATTGAGGCCAGTTGCAAGTCAAGGCTTTCCCACTGGTACACACACACACACACACACACACACACACACACACACACACACACACACACACACACACACACTCACTGATTTCAATTCATGCTGGAAGTGGGAAATAACTCCTCAGTGTCTTTCTCTGTCACCCTCCTCATCGTGATTTGTTTTATAATAGCAGGTTGATAGCACTATATCAATCAATCAACCCAACCCCTCACCGGGTCTAACACTTTCCTTAATGGAAATTCTGGTTCTTGCAGCTCCCATTAACTGTATACAACCAGGTTAATACATTCACGTAATGTAATTATATGTTGCATGGTGGTTGATGGGCTGGTCTGAGTATATCAGACACTGCTGATCTACTGGGATGTTCCCACATAACCCATCTCTAGAGTTTACAGAGAGTGTGCCCATCTTGTGATAACGACTCTAAAATTAAGCTTTGTGACAACATTCATTACCCTGCTTCAACTGGTTTCTTAATAATAATAATAATAATAATAATAATAAAAACCTTTGGGATGTGGTGGAACAGAGAATTTATACCAAGGATGTGCAGCTGACAAATCTGTAGCAAATGCGTAACATCATGTCAATATTGACCTTTGAGGAATGTTTTGAACACCTTCTTCGATCTATTTCATGAAGAATTGAGGCGATTTTAAAAGAGGTCCAACCTAATATTATCAATTGACCTATAAAAAGTAGTTGGTGTAAATTTGGGACAGTATAGAAGATTATGTAATCCTGGGGCAGACTGCAGTGTACCCATCTTATGATAACACCTCGCAGATGACAGTCCAATTTTATCGTTTTTATCATTGGCCAACTACATAGTAGGAAAGCTAGATACCACATTTCTGGAAGAACAAACAGAGCAACCTCCCAGGAAAAAAAGAAAAAGAAATCCACCAACACCTCACTGCAACATCCCAACTACCCAACCTGCCTTTATATCTGACCATTTTCACTGCTGGATTTACAGCTCAGCTAAAAATGTGTGATTAACACATCTTCTATTTTAGTAGAACGGCACTCAAGGGTCTCCTCCACCATGGCCCATCTCACCTGTCTCACATTATTAAAGAAAGTGACCCAGATCAGTCACAAAATCATTTTGGATCTTCCGGTCACTCTGCTCCACTTTTGCACAAAGTCCAGTAAAATCCAGCCCAGTGATTTTCAGGTAATCTTGATGACTTACAAACAGAAAAACAAGCAGTTATGATCACATACCTGCACTCAGGCAGGAGCTTAAAAATGATTCAAAGTGCAGCTGCTGAGGAGGGACAATCTACAGAAAGAGGGAGAGTAAACAACAGCCAGGCAGAAGGAGCTGAACGAATCAATGCAACGAGCATAAGGTTTGCAATGAAATATGATTTTATCCATTTTAAATGGTAAAGAAATTGGAAATCAATATGTGGGGGTCAATATTTGTATTGTGGCAGGCTGTCACAAATAAGCCGATGCATAGGAAACATTTCAGTAACCATTTACAAGCTATAATGAAGCATGAGCAAAGCTAATTTTACAGTAATCTCAGCTTTATTGCAGCAGAACCGTCATAAAAGGCTCTGCTTTTTTAACTGTTATAACACCTTACAAATCTTCTGCCAAGAAATCCCAAGCTGTCTGAATTCTTAAAATTTCCACTGAGGTTTAATATTTATAGTATTAAAGTATACTTGAGCAAGGTTATGCACCCCTTGAGGTCTTTGAGATATGTGAAGAGGTTCCAAGGGGTAGAGCAGTAATTCAATTCAGCTCAATGAAAAGCACGCTGCATTCCTCACAGAGACTGCTGGAAACTTTCCATCTATTCTTCTACAGTTTATTAGATCCAGTTGTTGTAAATTACATTATGAAATTCTTGCTCAATGGATTTAAATTGACCACATGGGGAATGTTGACATTTTCTGTACAGGGTCAGTGGGCGTCCTTCCACCAATGACCTCACCGAGGGCCGGCTGTTTAGGACTGGATGAGAACTGGCATGCCGCTGCTACAGAGCACATTTTAAAGTTAGTGCATAAACATCATCAGGTGAGGTGAGACAGAGGAACAGGCTCACTAAGCCTTGTCTGACAGCATTATCACGACCATTGGAAAAGAGTGGAGGCCACTATGTAAACAGCTTTCTCCCAGACGTCAATACAGCCAGAGCCATTACAGGAGTGAGGTGTCGGTTTGCATTCTAACATCAGGTTTCCACAGAGAAGCTCACACACAGAAAAACGTCCTCATGTGTGCAGACACACATGCCCAACCGCATTGTAGAAAAGCACAGGCACACGCACACACACTATATACATAAACACACACGAGCACATTGTGTGACAGAACAAACAAAGTAGGGATATCTGCTTCTGTTGCTAGGATACCACTTCTTCTGGCTCCTAAGTAAATCAGGGTGACTGGTGGCACAGACAGCTGCAAAAAATTAACACAAGCTGGGGTAACAAAGTAAAAGTCACTTCCAAGCTGATGCTCATGGAAAACGTGTTCACATTCAGTTGTGTTTAGAGGATGGTTTTGCAATTTCTCTATCCTCAGGTGCCAAAAAGGATTTGCTTGATGTAATCATTCCTGCTGTTCACACTGTTTTTTCAGTGATGCTTTATCCACAAACTATCACTGCAAGATTGCCTCCCGACTTTACCAGTCAGTAAGAATTTTATCCAGTTTCTACATCTAAACTGAACAAGTAATGGACATCCTAATGCTCCCTCGTTGCTTCTGAGTGTTACCAATGAGAATATAGTGACTCAGCAGTCATATTGGCAATGACTCTGGGTGGTTATTTTATTGCCCAAAGGGGAGAGACAGACATAACTTCAATATCAGTGGTTGCCAGGACAGAAAAAAGTAGAAATACAGCAGGTTGGGAACCGGCACTAGGAGTACACTGGTTTGTGGCCCACATCCATGGCTGGGTGATAGCAGGGTTTTCAATGACTCAAAATTTGAAGGGTGATTCATATGCAAGCACAACTGATCTGCACTCAGTTAAGACGATTGTTCTTTTTCTTTTATGGAGATTATAAAAGATGGCCTTGGGTTCCAGATTGGAAAAGTGAATCCAGTGGGCCGATTCTTTAGGCCTATATTCTTTTTAATAGCTACCAGTAGCAATGCTGATGACTGCAATCTGACTTTTGGTTGAAGTCTATGGGAAAACTGCCCTTTTTGTGATCTTAGCAAATTATTATCCAATTCCACAGTCAGTCCACCTCCTTCATTACATCAGGTTTGAAAACACTAATATGGTGATGTCAAAAACGCTCAACTCAAGGCTTCACTATGAGACTTTACATTAACACTACGGCACCTGGGATTTTATTTATTTATCTGTGGTTATTTTACTTAAAAGTGTATGCAACTTCCTCTAGTAATATATATTCTTAAATAAACAAGAGCACTCAGAGAGCACAAGACACCCTGAAGGGCAAGGGCTACACTAAAACTGTCTTATGATGTTTTTATAACATTATGATGACATCAGCCCGTTATGCTGTAAGGCATTGTATTGAAAAAATAAAAACTGTGTTGTACAGCTCTCTCCATGCCCTTTCATATGACATATTAATCAATACGGTCGTATTTTTCTTTTCCAAGGTCAACTTTGACCTTGGGTGCTGACAGTGAAGGTCAAGGTCAAATGCTTAGACAGCCTGGGTACTCATGTTGCCAAAGGTGTCAGGACCCTGGGCAGTTAGGAATTATATTATTATATGTTATAGGTGATACTGTGCTGCTGTTCTGTGTCCACATTTCTGTATAGGCAGGGTGTGTGTGTGTGTGTGTGTGTGTGTGTGTGTGTGTGTGTGTGTGTGTGTGTGTGTGTATATGTGTTTGGATGTCAAGCACCTGCAGGCCTGGTGGGTGTGGCCCTGATAGGGGACTGGCCACACCCAAAGCTCCTGCCACACACCGGCTCGACGGGGGAGCTACATAGGAGAGTCTTGGAGCTCCCACCGGCGCGGGATCATTTCGTGAGACCCCCCGTCACGTCTCCAGCTGGTCTGTTTGTGTAGTTGAGGGTACTAACGGCTGCCTCTGTTTTTCCCAGGAGGATTGCTGGAACTAGAGGGCAGCAGACACAGAGTGCACTGGCACGAGGGAGCGGACACACGAGCACAAACACTGGGAGAAGACATGGAGTGGAAGTCGGGAGCACACGGGGATGTATCATTGTGTGTACAGTTTTCACTGTAAATAAAGAGCACTGTTTGCATTGCAGAGAACCGCGGCTGGGTCCTCCTTTCCCCACATCCTCACGGTCTGCCAACACAGACCGTGACAAAAGGCCTAGTATATAGTTATATTGTTACAGCATTTGAAGATATGCCATAAAAAACTCATAACATAAAGTTTTTACTGATTTTCACATTTGTCGTGACCGTGAACCAATTTTAACCTGAATTAAATCAGTTACAAAAATGTAAATAAAAAATGCAATGATTTAATAAAACGAATAAAGTCCTATTGTATTTCTGATAGAACAAAGAAAAAAAATCGAATGGTTAAAGTAAGAAACCCTACAGTACTTTTTTTTTTTTGAAAGTAAGGTTATTTTGAAATTCATGCAGCGACACATCTAAAATAAACATTTGTGACAGGGCCATGTTTATTAGTGTGTGTAGTAACCCCTCTTCTTTTAACAACCGTCTGTAACATCTGGGAACAGAGGAGACCAGATGCTGGACTTTTCAGGAATATTGTCTTATTGTTGTCTGAAACAAAGTAGGGATCATCTTGTCTGTCTTGTCAGCCCTGCGTCTATGTCATTGTTTCTTATGAAACAGATAACACAGAGAGTGTACATAATTTAAGTGTGAAATTCCTTTTTGGTATTAATTTTCTCTGAAGAGACTAGAATTTGTTCATCTTCCTTAATCCACATTGGAACACAATAGGAAGAGGTCTTATAAGGGCTAGGGGAGGTGATACTTGTGTTGCAATGGACTTAAGGTAGAGGGGGAAGAAAATTATATATAGGCACCAATACACTGTGAGCAAATACAAGCTTCTGTGTCTGCTGTGACCCGCGTCCCCTCTCCCTACACCTCTATCGTCAGACTGTTATTGAGCAATTATGGCCATTGATTTTCTCTCTCTTCTCGGTGCACCACTGTATGACAGCTGGCCTTTGTAAGTGGCCTCACTGGACTTCTAAGTGCTGCCACTGGTGGCCACACTATTTGCTTGAAGATTTGTCCGATCTAACACACTATCCCTGACTTGGTGAGACTCTTTCAAGCAATCATAGCTCCTGCTTATGTATGAGTTATTCACACAAAGCCATGAAAGAAGCCTGTCTTTATTTTCCCACATCTTTTACTTGGGCGGGCCACACAGATTATATGTGGCACAGCCACGAACGAGGCCGAGATTCATTTCTTTTTTAAATTAAAGGAATTCCAAACAGGAGACACAGCTGATCGCTTGGTTAAGTTTCCTGATGCAGTCCCAGCCTCCTTCCATGATCTCCTAACTGTTTTGAATGTAGTAGAGCGTCTCCCAGTTGTTAACAAAGTGTTGTACTAGCTGGGTACGCTGATGTTTGATGGTTTGATAGACACGCAATTATTAGTGTTACATAGTGTCTACAAACAATGATTGTTTGTCCTTTTTAAGACAATTAGGTAACAATGAATTATTGTTGTTTTCCAAATTATATGATGAGAACTGTAAATGAGAATGTCCACCAGTTAATAAAGGTCCCATCTCATTACACGCCATCACACTTCCAGTTTCCAATACTTGTGTTTTGACCAGGTTTTTTATTGAAACATCAATCACCTGCCCCTGCCTCACCCCTGGACATATTCCAACTTTACTGTTTTGACCTGTAGCTAGTGATGGCAGTCTTTTACTGGATTGGAAAACCACTGCAAGCTGGAGGAAGGCTTTAACCAGAAGCTGCGGCTAATGGAGAGCTTCTTGCTAAACTGCTGCTTCGCCAAGCAGAACAGGGATTTCTGTCAATGGAAGGTTGTCTAAAATAAAGTTTTTTCACAGGAAGATTCACTGGGCAAGCAGCTGATTACATCTTTCAGGTATTTTGTCACAGAGTACTTGGCAAATAATGACACATACACGCAGCCAGAAACTGATGTAAATCTGTGGAAACACTGTGTACCAATTTTGAAGACACTGGCATAAGTAACAATTTCAGCCCCTAATTTCAACCCAACTACATTGCATCATATTCAAGAACATCATAGGTCAAGTAATAATTATCTAGAGTAGCTTTTCAGTATTTAATCTAAATGCCAAACTGATGAATCAATTTTACAAGTCTGTAATTCATGTTTTAACAAATTGTAATGCTTTTTTTTTTGCAAATTACTTATTACTTCACTTAAGTAATACCTCGTCAAACTGAGAGCAAGCTCCAAGTGAAGTATAGTCTCAGTCAAAACACAGCATGCTAAAATTTTGCATGTGTGTGCGAGCTCAAGCTGATAGCCGTGAGCTTTAGCACATACTATGCAAGAAGGAACTACATAACGTTTTTCAAATAATGTGTGCTACATGTGTTGTTCTCAAGTTCACACAGCTTTAAGTACTTGTTCTTGTAAATGTAATTTTAGATGTATTTTTAGTGCAAACTGCACAACTGTTAACTAAACTTCCCACCTTGGCTGTTACCACCAGTTGAGCGATTCAGGACGCCAAAGCAAACACAAAGAAACTATGCAAGTTTACCATCAAATTACCAGAGTGAGACTCGAGCTATCAGCACAGACGAGTGTGAAACAGCTTGATAGCATTATTGCAAGGTGGGAGGGTTATAGGAAAGCAAGCAGAATACTGCTTCTTACACTGCATGAATGTTGGACTCATCTTCATGAGTGTACCCTGCAAGCATCTAGCTGTTTCAAAGATTCCACATTAAACTGGCCGTGCATTTGTGGGTTTTTCCTTCAGTGTTGATTTTTCTGCATGCAAAAGGTTTACAAAAATCACAAAGGCCAAAGTGCATGTTAACACCAAACCACCAGACCAGCATAATACAGCCCCACTGTGTGATTTTACTTAACAATGCGTTCAGCGTTTGAGGCTTTTACGCAGACACTGATTTGGGTTTCTGCGATGCACTAATACACTAGCACTTTTTTACTTTGACTGACTTCCATCAAGGTTCAAGGTTCAAGGTTCTTTATTATTTGTCACATGCATAGTTATACAAGTATAACACACAGTGAAATGTAGCCTGACACGC
>NW_005187409.1:378182-404073 GCF_000239375.1 Pundamilia nyererei
GCTGCCTAGCCTTTTTGGTCTGGACCTGAATGTGGGCAGCCCATGTCAGGTCTGAGGAGATGTGGACACCAAGATACTTGAAGGACTGCACCCTCTCCACTGGAGCTCCATTGATGATGATGGGCTTGTAGTCTCTGTGCTGACCCCTTCTGAAGTCCACCACCAGCTCCTTGGTCTTGCTGACGTTCAGCTGGAGGTAGTTGTCCTGGCACCACGATGCCAGATTCTTCACTTCATCCATGTAGGCCGTCTCATCGTTGTTGGAGATGGCACCCAACACCACTGTGTCGTCAGCAAACTTCACAATGGTGTTGGAGCCATGGGTGGCCACACATCAACCTATCAGGTATCATCAGCAACCGACAACAGTGACTGATGTTATCTGTTGTGTCACATCAAGCTTTTGCTAGATAAATCTACAAATGAAGTGTGATGAAGAGCAAAAAGGTAGTTCAGTTCCTTTTTCATGTGAGATTTTTGTGCTTGCATGGCACAAAGTCATCATTGGCTATCTGCCAGATGGATTTTAAACATTCAAAACTAGTGCATTAACAATTATGACCTCAACTGCCAGCTTAAAAGCACAACCACTATGACCCCGTGATGACTTTATAAGCATTATTTCTGTTTAAAAAATTAAGGAATGGATGGATGGTTGGGTGGCTTGGTGGGTGGAAAAAACAGACCAACTTCCAATAATTACAGCAAGTCACGTGACATACAGTATTATTGCAGGGTCTTTACCTTGAAGTATAAAGCGCCTTGAGAGGATTGTTGTTGTGATTTGGCACTAAATAAAAACTGTGATAAATAAAATTGAGCTGAAAAAACAAACAAACAAACAAAAAAACAGCAGGAGTCATGAGAATTAATTCACAAGAATTCGGGGAGACGGACATGGCAACAAAAATGTTGACAAAAACCTTATAAGAAACAAAAATATTAGCTTTAGTTTGCTGGGAACAATTCATTTAAGTCAGTATTTAGTATAAACAACACAACATGATCAGATTGTCAAAATACTAGTCCGGATGGTAATATGTGATTTATGTGATTTATTCTCCGGCCTCTACAAGTGAATAGAATAGAATAGAATAGAATTCAACTTTATTGTCATTGCACAATACAAGGCAACGAAATGCAGTCCAGAAAGCGCTTTAGCCATAATATAGATATATTACAAAATATATATTAGCAATAATATAGATATATAGATATATTACATAAATGGGTACAAAATATGGGTCTATTATGGGTATGTTACAATGTTCAGGCTATGAACAGGATATAAATATGAAAACTATACAGAAATATGAACTACGCAAGTTATAAACAGTTGTAAATAAGTAAGTAAGTAAGTGAGCAATATTACCAAAAATCTCCACAGTATCTGTAGTTTTCTGCTTTGAGTCAATCAGCTGAAACTAATGGAGTCCAACGTAAGAGTCCTGCTGTATTTCTCCTTTCTAATGATGATGATAATGATTACATTCTAATATTAGAAATCTGCAGCTTGTGGAGTCGATGAGCGGTATCGCATGAGACAGAGAGGTGTTTCTGTTACTCTGCCTGTCGTCTGTGGTGCAAATGAGGTGACAAAATATTAGACACATCTGTCAAGGATAATATATTAATATAGATTTCTCAAAATGATTACTGATGGACACCGGTTTAAAGAAAATAAACAACATAAACGGAAAAATTAAGGCCCACACACCTCAAAACAAGATGTTTTATTCATTGTGTGCCGTAGTGTGAGTTAGCCTTCATTTCTTTATATTTTGCTTGATTTACTGACGCGTAAACATATATGGGAATTAAGTATACAAGTCAAAAAGCAGACTTTGACTTGACCAAAATTATCCTAAATTGCTTAAATAATGCTGAGGTCTGGGCTCTGGGGAGGCCAACCCACGACTGGTAGTGTCCAGCTGAGTGTTTTTCTATCCAGGAATGGGATCATTGTCATCATCGTCAATAATAAAGCGGGAGCAAATCACATGCTTTCCTGATGGTACTGCATGGTAGATCAAAGTCTGACATCTGGTAAACTGTGAAGTTAGAATCTGTTGTCACTCATTTCCAGTCCAATTCTTGTGTAATTCGGTATATCTAAGCTGCTGCTCCCAGTTTCCCTTTCTAAAGCTGGCTTCTTCTTAACTTTGGCTCGATGCATCTAATAAACTAGAACTTTGTGACGATTACAGTCATTCATTGCTGATTAATCAAAGCAATTCAAAATTCACTGCCAGATTTCCCAATCCTACAGGCTTATCTGAATAAAGTCATGTTTACATCACATGCTTACAAAGTTTCATTATATACTCATCTCAAGTCAAACGATGAAGAGTGTGACCCATCTTATTATCATTATCATTATTATCGGGCGATCATGGCTCAAGAGTTGGGTGTTTGTCTTGTAATCGGAAGGTTGCCGGTTCGAGCCCCGGCTCGGACAGTCTTGGTCATTGTGTCCTTGGGCAAGACACTTCACCCGTTGCCTACTGGTGGTGGTCAGAGGGCCCGGTGGCGCCAGTGTCCGGCAGCCTCGCCTCTGTCAGTGCGCCCCAGGGCGGCTGTGGCTACAATGTAGCTGCCATCACCAGTGTGTGAATGTGTGTGTGAATGGGTGGATGACTGGATATGTAAAGCGCTTTGGGGTCCTTAGGGACTAGTAAAGCGCTATATAAATACAGGCCATTTACCATATAAATGCATTCCATTATTATTATCATCTTATTCTTATCCAATTTAGCGTCGTGGGGGGGACTAAAGCCTATCCCAGCTGTCAGCAGGGCGCACCCTGGCCAGTCTGTCTCAGGGCCAACACAGAGGGACAGACAACAATTCGCACTTAGATTCATACTAAGGGCAATTTAGAATCAGCAGTTAACCTAATCCCACTAACTACATTTTCACTCAGCTGTATAGCATCGTTAGCTCTGCATACACATTGAAACGTGACAGCAATCATATTAGCAGCAGACCTGATTTCTTACCTGTGTAAAGTGAAGCAGGAGTCGTATCAGGTGTGTCTGGATACTGTAGCAAAAAAGTAGCTCCCAAAGCTAGCCAGATACACCGCCCTCTATCTGCTCCATACAGGTGTGCAGATTGATACTAACTGACAGAGAGTCAGCGAAAGGTGTGCCTGAATCCCAACAACCATTAACGTGTATGGCAGGGAAAAAAGCAATGTTGTTTTCTCTGTGACGTTCTCCAAAAGCAGTACAAAAGTCTTAAAAGAAAGCAAGCTTGATTAGAAAATGCCCCAACAGTTGGAGCATTAACAGAAAAAGGGGATTTACGCATTCCTGTTTTGATCGACTGATAATGTATTTAAACTTTGTCAGGTGATTTTTTTATCTAGTTTGTTGCTATAATTTGAATATATCTACAATATTTTTTATGGAACAGAATCTGTCTTCAATAAACTACAAGTAGCAACGGCAGCAGCAGCAGTTGTAAAGGATCAAAGCAGTGGGCAGATCATTTACTATTTATGGCAATCCTGTAACAGCAGCAAGGCTGCAGGAGTTATTCACTTCAATTAAATACACATTTATAGGTAATCACTAGTGGCATTATTCTGAGCCTACATATCTGAATAAAACAGAGTTGGCTTCATGGTTGATATTTTAACTCTCTTCAAGAGAAGTTTACAAATCTAGGGTCACAATGCTATAATAATACTTGGAATCTGGGGTATTGTCCCTGTTAGGCATCAGACATTTCATTTTCTGTGTTCTGGTGAATTGTTAAGTAGCAATGTTTCACTTTTCTGCACTGACATATGGTAGAAATGTCTTCATTTATGTAGCACCACAAAAGTAAATGAGGACAGACTGTGCTGCCAATGGCTGAGATCGCCACACTGTGTGTTGTGGGGTCTTGAATAGTTTGGGAAAATTAAATGTATCATAGGAGACTCAGGCCACAAATTCACAGGTGATTTCTTTCATGTTTTTATTTTATTTGTCGCTTGTGATTGAAACTTTGGGAGATCCTTGAAATCTACCTCCAAAACTACTTCTGACTTCACTGGACCACATAATACACTAGTGCAGTTCAACAGTTTAACAGAAACATGTCTTCAGCATGGTTGTAACAGCTGTTGTTCATGAGGTGGTCTGTATAAAAGGCTACAAGTTTAAACCATCTGCCTATTGGTGCCATTTCGGGCACCTACACCAAGTACCAAAATCTGCAATTCCTCAAGCAACCACTAGAGGCTATCTCCAAAAAGGTGTCAGTTTATAAATGACCAAATTTATAGCAGAGAAAAGACCGTTTTCTGCCTGGTCCAAAAAAAAGCTTTATCTCAGTTGCTATTTTCCCTTTCATAATAGCTGTATGGGGTAGGTGTGGCACAAAAAGGCAGGAAGCAAGACAATGGCTGGAAGTACAACAAACTGAAGTGTACAGTAATACAAAACACAGATTTTAAAATAATAATAATACAGCAAGTAACTAACACAACACAGGCTAGACTAACCGGTTTTTGTGAATAAATAGATCTCAACTGAAATTAGCAAGTATCTGTTCCCGTGTGATGCATTCATGCAGTCTATAGATTATACCATAAGGTTTTTACAGCAGCACATTTTAAAGAGCATCCACACTCCCTCCAGTGACTTACATCATGCCACCACATATCATCACAGCAAACAACATTTGTACACCCAGCTTTCATCATTATTTAAAAGACCAGCCCATCTTCGTCCACTGACCCACTGCCCAGAAAATATACTCCATACACCACATCCCATGGAAATTTCAGGAAAATAAATGTGATACATATTAATGTTTAGTTTAATAGTTATTTTGCTTTATATCCGTGAAGAGGTTTAGATTTCTTTTCATATGCAAAGAGAAATACTATAACTTTTCTTTGCTGATCGAGAAGCTGATATTTGTAAGGTTCTGTTTCTAAGTTCATGAAGTTTAGCTGAGGTAATTATTTTGAATTAGTCTAACATTTTTTTAACTGCCTCCTGCGCACATACGATCCAATTTCCACTTTCACATACCTCCACAGAGGTCCTTGTGTTTACAGCAGATGAGTCCTTTTGATGTGATAACTGTAATTATAGCAAGCGGATGATACTTTTGGGAGAAAAAAACCATATTGCTCTCTACATCTGCTTCCATTTTACACATATCTGTGCTGCTATGTGAAAAGTTTATTTCATCAAACTGGTGTTCTCGGTTTTGAACATCTGTCCTTTCAGCGTTTGTTTGGTTTTTTTCTGTATTTTATATATTTTTATGGTATCTGTGGCAAATAGCCACACTATCAACTGTATAAAACAGAAGGTTTGAAAAAATCATTCAGATCTGAGTTTCACACTTTCTGCAGGTCACCTTGTAGGCCATCTGACACATCCATGGATAAAACTATTAAATGGACTTTTCATAAAAGATTATTTTGCAGCGTTTTGCTTTTCTCAAGATCTGGAATAAACCCACAAGCTCACATAGATGTTTACATTGATTTGTGACAGAATAAGGTGAAGTGTTTTTCTACTCCAGACAGGCGCTCTTTCAAGTTCAGTATTTATCTACAAAAGTACACAGATACAAACAGAAAGGAAAAAAAACATTTTCTTTATAACAAATAAACACACTAAATAAAGGAAAACACCAACATTTCAAACATCGCTCAGTGTGCCAATTTAAAGACAACATTCTTGAAATTGTAATCCCCACAAATTATTAAAATTTGTTTTGCACTGCCTAGTTATTCGACTAAAAGGTTGAAAATTGTAAACATATGGTGTGTTCTGCATTGCGTCTACCTAAACATCTGCCCTAAGATCTCAACATCTGCTGGGGCTTCAACTTGACAAGTCCATTCTTGTTGTCCTGTCGTCACTGTGCACCAAAACACAAACACATTTCCAGAGCACTTTATCTGTCCTTTTTCAGTAGACCCAGTTGAGCATTTTGTTTGTTTCAGTGGCTATGCTTACATAACATCGAATTATAGTAATGATAATAAATAATAATAAGGCCAAAAAATAAATAAAACGCTTCTGGAGACCTGTGCTAGCCAACATACCGAGTCACATATACAATCTGAGTCTGAAGCAAGACAACAGGTCAGTATTATGCAAAACATCCTGTCTGGTTTCTGGTGCTTGGTTATTCAAGTCACTTATAGCCCTTTTCCATTAGTTTCTACTGGCCTCGACTCCACACTACTCTACTCAGTTTCTGTCATTTTCGATTGAGTACAACTGAATGATGTGTGTGGGCTCATTGCAGCAACTTGGCCGAAAGTTCCATGATGTCATCTGTACGTGACATAAACAACCCAACAATTGAGGATGTCAGTGTGATGATATGGCTGCTCGGTCTATGGCTTTTTGTCAGACTCAGGGACCACGGTGTTAGGTTTTGTGTAGCCATTTCCAATGTTATCAGGTTTCAAAAATTTTTGTGAAGGAGTCGCTCTCATGACTCATCTAGTGACGCTACTGACTGGCCAGTCGGTGGCATTCAGTCTGTTGACATCACATTTTCAGACTGAGTCAGAGGGCTTGTAACCTTGGAGGTGGTCCTGAAGGTCATTCACCCACTATCATTTGAGTTGTCACATGAGCCAAGTTGTGGAAATAAAACAAAAGGTGCAGATCATAACTATGACCCAGTCCACCATCATGTGAGCTACTGTGGTCACTTGAGGTAAGGTTTGAGTGAGGGTTGATATATGCATTTTTTTTTCTCTGCCCGTTCTGTTGGTTTATGTTTTTTGCCCTTCTCCCCCGTCCCTCTTCTCAGCTGTTTCTCTTTCCCTCTTTCTTTCTCCCCTTCTTTCCCCCAGTCAAGTCTGTCCCGTATTCAGCAAGTGAAAATAAAATAAACAATAAAAGGTGAATCAAATGGACCATTACGGCAAGGCTGGGATGGTCAATTTGGTAAAGTAAATCCGTTGGGCATCTTTCTTTGCCTTTAGACAACAATTCTGATGCAAAAGAGCCAAACGGGACAGGCAAAAAAGAAAAAAAAGGTTTGAGTGAGGGTTGAAACACCTAGCAAGCAATGTCAAGACTGCATTGTACATGGCTGATAGCTAGTATGATAAGCCACCGCCTCCTTTGAACAATGGTTGCTTGCAGTGGACGTAAATGGCCTCCGTTATTCCGCTGTCTTCTTGGTCCAAATGTTAACACTGACACCCTTGAGTGTCTTTTCTCCTGGCTGGTTCCTGTACCAAAGAAGTTGACACGATCAGAGGTTATTGACTATCAACCAGATGCCCTCACATCACATCTGATGAAGGTGCTGGAGAGACCTTGTTGACCCATTTGACTCACAGGTGAAAAAATTGATCGACCCTCTACAGTTCACCTTTCAGCCTGATCTGGGAGTGGATGATGCAATTATCTGTGTGCTGCAGAGAGCATGAGGATCACCTTCTTTGATTTCTCGAGTGCATTTAAAAAATGACTCTGTGGAGTAGTCTGGGAGAAATCATTTCCTTCTATATGAATAAAACTAGTGAAATAGTGAAAGACTTTATATAGAAGAGGATGTCTGTATGACCTCAGTCTATATATGGACAGGGACACAGAGAGCACAGAGAGGATGAACTGGCTTTATTTCCTAAGGAAGCTGAGACCATTCAATGTTCACAGGAAAATGTTGGAGATTTTTCTATCACTTTGTTGTGGAAAATGTACTTTGCTCTGGCCTGCTGGGCGAGCAGCATCTGAATACTGTATCTGAACACTTTATACAGCATACTATATAAAGTGATTAGGAAGGATAGCTCTGTCTGCAAACAGTCACAGAAAAATTCCTAAATATTAAAAAAGGAAGCGTTCAAACACTTCAATCAGTATAACCAGACCTAAACCCACTGGTTTGGGTGCAGAGGTTAATTAACTTCAGAGGGGTGAACCTAACGTGAAATAAGGAAAACAATTACAACTACTAATTACTACTACTAAGGAAATTGTTTAACCTGATTACTTTTGGATCTGTTCTTCCCTCTGTTACCCTCTGCTCTGTTCTTTAACCCATGCGCTCTATCTTTACCTAAATGCACAGAGCTGTGCTCTCCAAGAGGAAGACAAACCCCCTTTCTCGTTTCTCAAGTTGAACATCCTTGATCCCTTCCCTAAATACCACTCCTCACTTTTTAGCCCTTGCACCAGAGATCTGATCAGAGGCGACAAGGAAGAGACAACGGAGGAGAGGAGTCAAGGCAGCAAGCATTTTACAAAGTGACACATCCATGCCTTGGAGTCTTATTTTAAAGGAATACAAATTAATAATGATCTTTAACACCACTGCATGATAAAGAGTTTTGTTATAGCCAAGCTACAACTGTTTGTGTAAGAGTACTCATGACACTTTTATATACATGTATACTATCTCTATCCTAAAGGTGGATTTGAAACATCCTTCAGTGTGGCATTCTGAGTCTGAAGCAAGAGGAAGGAGGACAAGGGGGCAAATTAGAGCCCACTACTGTCAACAGCAGACAATAGAAATCCATCTTCTGTGTGCAGATCAAGCACATAATGAAGAGAAAGGAGAGTTGTTGAGAAAGATGAAAGCAGTCATCACTTTTCAGACAACAAAAACTCATTGAAAAGACGAGGTGTGTCTGCTAATTGATGTGTCCAGGTACCAGGTGGTGATTGGTGAGTCTTGATGGCAGTGTCATTCTGAATCATGCATTTCCTTCTTCTCCCACAAACCACACCTGAGTTCAGATGTCCACCTGTAGCTTTAGTCACACAGCTTGCTTTGTGAGTCTGCATGAGTTCATAGAGGTTTGCAGCCATTTCATTTATTCTGCTGTTCATCTGTTTATGTTAGATAGTGAGGTAACTTGCTGTATTCTCCTTTCTTCATTTAAGGTTAGGCTTCTTCAGACAGATTTGTTAAGACTGGTTTTCTGTGACAACAGGCACAATGCAACTCTTCATACTGACTGACTATAATTGTGACAGCATATAGATGCAGGTCAGGGGTTTTTTGTTTGTTTGTTTTGGGGGGATGCTTCTTTCTAAGGTCACATTTAGTCTTATATTTGGGCTAGTGTTGCTGTACATGATTCATAATCCTCATTACCTTATACTGGGCTTGGTGCAGCCCAACAGTTCATGCACCGTCTGAACCCGCCCTTTAAGTCAAATTTATTTTGATAGGTTACGTGCTCACAGCCAGAACTGAGTATCTGAGAGGTGGGAGGTAGATAGGAATTTCCATTCTCATTGACATCATACAGGGCTGAGTAGAAAAGGAAAGCCTGAAACTGAATGTTTATAGCACTCTGAAGCTAGGAAGGATTGTTTGTTTGTCTGCTGACCACAACTTATTTGGCCATTTATATTATCAGAGTCCACCACTGTAACAGTACATATATGAAAATTAAAAAGGGTTACCATTTTAATGCATACATACATGCTCAGTAGGAATATGAAAAATAAATGCTCTTTTGAATCACAAAATACTCTGATGCATGCCCCCTTTATTGGAATTTCCTTCCTTGTGATAGTGGAGAGTTTTAAAATGCATTCAAGTGGATTTTTCAAAAACGTTTTCACACTAAATAATCACTAATCCCTCTTTTCATATGCTTGAAAACTTACTTTAAAATAGAAAAGGCTGGCTGAATCAGAAGCCGTAGTAAACCTTGGCCTGACTTTGAGAGGAGGGGTTGGGGGGGGGGGGATAAGTAGCAGTAAAATGTGAGAGAAGATGGAAAACACTTTTAAAAAAGCACACGCATGCACAAGCTCCACTCTCATTCACATACAAACACATTCAAGCATCTGGTTCTCTTTTGAAGGTAGAGATACAGGTAAAGGCTGGTTGCCATGTAGTAAAGTATTTCAGCTGCAGCTGCGTCAGAAGTTTTTCCACTAATCTCTGGAGTTGAGGCACTTTGAGTGGGAAACTAAATATCTGTATCTGAGGCCTGTCACACAGCGTCGCATCACAGGATGATCAAAACCCCCTTCGGCAAGCTTTTGCATTGTCAGAGACGGGCCTCCTTTGAGAAGCAAGAGAGAAGAGTTTGGCTGCTGTGGGGGGAAGAGGAGTAAAGAGAGCTGGAAGCAGGGTTAATCCCACACTGTCATTATCCTCACTTCTTAGCCACAGTGTGCGAGCATCCTCGTAATGAAGGCCATTTCCAAGGATTTACACCTGGCACAGGCACCAAATTCTGCAGTAATTACCAGCACAGAGATTCCTCTTACCTTTAGCATTTACTTAGGGCTATAAATAGCAACCCCTCGACGTTCTGCACAACTGTAAACCTGCAGAAAATGCAGCATCTACAGCACTTCTGCTTCTGACGGATAATGATGTTTACTGTTACAGAACAACCACTTCCTCTTCTCCTCTGTGGAGAAATGTCGACAAGAGGCTTGTTTCGACTCATTTCACAATCTGTTTGTTTAATTGGTAATGATTTGCCCCAGGAGATAAAATAATAATGGAGATACCGTGTTATCTAATAAATAAAGTAAACGTCAGCAGCGGCTCTCTTCTTTCATGAAAGTTTTAAAGCCATTGTGTACTTCAGTGACAAGTGGAGTGACAGGAAAAGACCTGCTATGTTCAAAAGGCATGTCAAAGATGTCAAAGAACACAAACCAAATGCAGATTTCAATAGAGAACATTTATCCTGATAATATCAGCTCGTCTGTCTATTGCAACTTCTATTTTCTGTAACTTGCTTACGAACGGAGATCCCACTGCATGTTAACTGCAGCCTGCAGTCTCCTGCAACTGTTTATACAAAAACCCAGATTAGTCATTATGAAACACTCCTGTTTCCCATGTGGCACTAGCACTGCTTTCCCATGACTTAACGTCACCAAGCATGCCCGAGCATGATGATTGAGCCCCGACCTCTCCCCTCTTCCCTTCCGCTTGCCTCATCTTACAAACGCTGACGTTTTACACATTGTGATGCACGAACTGACAGTAAAAACGGTAAAACACACTTTCTAAATGTCATGTGTGAGACATGGTGCTCACATTTTTCATTATTTTGTTATATTTGCTAGTTGAGCTTATTAAATGTGGAAATATATTTCTCAGATAAAAGTTACATCACATGCTTCTCAAGCTTATACGTAGTTTATTTGGCAACTTTATAGAAGTGAAAATGTCATCTTTTTCTACTGTGAGATTCCACTGTATTTACTTTTCCAGTAAACCTCTCCCACTCACACAGATGTGTAGACTGTTTTTAATTAAGTTTCATTTCGTAATGTCAAACTTCCCGAACCATTATTTACATGTCTGTGATGAATATAGTAATTAGAAAGTGCCAACTAATTTACATCTTTGCATTCACCAGACACTTTATTAGGTACACACAACTCAAATATGTAATTGGCTAATCATATCACCAACTAAATGCATTTAAGCATATAAGACATGTTCAAGGTGACCTGCCCAAGATCAAACTGAGCCTCAAAATGAGGAAAAAAAGGGACTGAAGTCACTCTAAATGTGGTATGATGCCACATGGGCAGAAACTGCTGATCTCCTGGGATTTTCCCACATAGCCATCCCTGGGGTTTACAGAAACTGTCCAAAAAAGAGAAAATATCCAGAGAGCGGCAGTTCTCTGGGTAAAAAAATGCCTTTTTGATGCCAGAGATCAAAATGGCAAGGCTTATTCACGCAGAGAGACAGCAGGTAGACAACAGTAACTGACATCACCACCCGTTCCATGCAAGTAATGCAAAAAATCATTTCTGAATGCAAAACAGCAGAAGATCACTCTGGTGCCGCTTCTGTCTGTTAAGAACAGGCAACTGAGTCTGTCGTTTGCACAGGCTCACTAAAACTGGACAAAAGAAAACAGGAAAAATATCTTGATTTCAACTATGACGTTTGAATGGTAGAGTCAGAATTTTGCATACGCAGCATGAAAGCATTGATCCATCCTGGATTCTTAGCTGGTGTTGCTATAGGGCAGCAGTCCCCAACCCCCGGGCCTCGGACCGGTACCGGTCCACGAGTCGTTTGGTACCGGGCCGCGAGAGTTGAGGCTCAGGTGTGAAATATCTGGTTTTCAGGGTTTTTATCGGTTTCCAGCGTTATTTTGTTATCGTTTTTATCGTTTACTCGGTTTTCCTGGGTCTTTTCACGTGTGTTATGAATAAATCTTCTCTTTTTCGGTACCAGTACTGGTTTTATTTTGTTATATTTATCCGCGACACCTTAAAGGCCGGTCCGTGAAACTATTGTCGGGCAAAAACCGGGCATAAAAAAAAAGGTTGGAGACCGCTGCTATAGGGGATATATCTTTTGGCACATTTTGGCCTCCTTAGTACCAACTGAGCATCATTTAAACGTCACAGCCTACCTGAGTATTGTTGCTGAGCATGTCCTTCCCTTTATGAAAACAGTGTAAACATCACACCATGGTTGGTTGGTTGGTTTCTCTGTCTTATTCTAGGGTCTTTACATCACAATATAAAGCAATGCGAGGTGACTGTTGTTGTGATTTGGCGGTTTAGAAGTAAAATTTTATTGAATTGAACTGCTGAACATGATGATGAGTTTACTGTACTCAAATGGGCCACAGTCACTGTTCTCAGGCCAACAGAGGACCTTTGGGATTTGGTGGAATGGGAGACTCACACCATGGATGTGCAGATGAAAAATCGGCAGCAATTGTGTGATGCTATCGTGCCAATGTGAACCCAGATGAGGAATGTTTGTGGAACCCTGTTAAACTGATGCATGGGGTAATTCTGAAGGCAAAAATGGGATCAGCAACAGTGCCATCAAGGTGTTACTGATAAACTGTGCACTTAGTGTATATAAAACATGAATATCAGACTGTTCCCAGAGTTTCTCAGCCTTGAATGTTGATTTTTCTACTTTGCTAGAAGACAAACATCAAGTGTCCTTGAGCAACAAACTGAGTTCTGGGCAGCTACAGGGGATCTTATTTGTTATATATACCAACAAGGATAGAGACAGAAAGAAAGGAAGGTTAGCTGTACTTACAGAGCTAGTCTATATGTACATCGAGTATGACACTAGAAGAAGTACTTCTGGAAGCTCGAGCAAAGCAAAGAGCTTTGGAGATGGTTGAAGAGCTGAAAAAAGACGAAATATGACCAAGTAAAAGAATTCAGGAATGCAAATATGTTTATATAATTATTTAATTAAATACAATGGATAAAATAAATAAAAGACATAATAAAAATAAGCATAATAAGAGAAAATGAAACAATTTAAAGTACAGGTGTAGTAAAAATAAATAATTAAAATACAAATGGTTGGTTTTCAGTTTGTGTTTGGAGACTTTCAGTTGCTCCTTAAAGCTGAAAATTTAAAAAACTCCCCAAAGATTTTTGCCTCATAATTTGAAAAAACTAAAAGAGTCCCGCCAAAGGACCCAAGAGACAATCTTCGTTCAAAGGCTGGAAGAGTGTCAGACACGTAGGCTGGTGCAACTCAGTGTAACGTGTTCCCTACTTCTGGTCCTGGTGAGCACACGAGGGGCAAAGTTATGAATCAGTCGCAAGTGATTTGTAATTTTTTTGCTTAGTCTAAATGGGACAGCATTGCACTAGTCTAACCTGCAGGATATAAAAGTGCATGTTAGTCCCTTTGAGTTGCCCAGAGAGTGAAATCGCCTTGAAGATGCCATGTTTTTCAGAGGTAAGTGTTTGAAGTGCGTTTTCACTCAAATATCGGAAGGATCCTCTCTTGTTCGACCAGCCTACCTCGGCCTTCATGTGAGAACTGTTTTCAACCACAGATAACATAACATTGGTGTAAAATTGTACATAGGCATGAAAAGACTGAAGAGATCAGTCACTTAATTATTCGCCATTTTTGTTTTTAAAAATCAGAAAAATCTGCAGGTAAATGAGAGGATTGGGGCTTTGCTTTGCAGACTAAATGGTTCTGACAGTGTTATTGTTGATTAGCTACAACATGATAGCTTTTCCCATACGGTGAAATTTCTCAATCCGTGTACTTCAGACAACTTTTCACAACAAGGCGGCTTGTTTAATTTGCAGGTGTTTCTCTGAATTTCTCTGAACCGGCCTTTAAAAGCTCGCACCTCTCTGCTTTAATGAGCTTCCTTTCGGTTATTGTGATTTGTGTCATTCGTCATCATCTCATATTGCCAGCAGAAGTAATTGCAGTAATTATCCACATGGTGAACCCACTTGAACAAAGAAAAGCATTTCAATAAAGAGATGAAGCTTTCGAGCAAGCTGATGACCTGCGCTGTGTGTTTGCGCTCGCACAAGTGTGGGTTCTGATTCAACGCATATAGAATTAAAACTATGCAATCAGACGATAGAAAATAATAGCTGTTGAGTGGGGAAATAGACATTGTGCCTCCTTAGGTGTTTAGAATTACAAAGAAGTGGGATATTGTGCACTGAATGAATTTCCACTTCACAAATTGAATAAGAAAAATAATTAAATGAACATTTTAAAATATTCTAATTTCCTCTGTAGAATCAAAATGATCGTAAGGACAATGCAATTCAAATAGCATTACCAATTATAGCCTGAGGGCATAGCTATAATGTATTATATTATGATGTGAACATAAAATAAACAGTGTAATGTTTCATCACTTACAGAGCCTGTAGGAGTACTGACACTCTACATCTGCGTCCATTATAACAGATCATCAGTGATAGTTTTCTAAATTTAACAAATTTCAAGTCATGAACTCTTACAGACGTTACAGCATTCCTGCAATACTTGTTGTCCAGCAACAAATTTCAGTGAAGCTCAGTTATAATTCTGTGCTAATTATAGAAACGTCTTTCCTTTCTGGATCTTTAAAAGAATCGTGCAGAACATCACATGCAGCAGTGGCATTGCCGTGTTTAACATTTCCTTGTGTGGGTAACTTAAGAATAACTTGATTTCTTACGGATACGTTTTGATCATCATGAAACATTCAGAGCATGCACATCGCATATGATCCATAAAAGTGTGGTATCTGTTAAGCCCGCGAGAGCCAGATGAAACCTGTTTTTATGCCCCACACAGTTGGCACAAGCGCTAAAGAAAATATTTTCAAGTGTGCTGATCGTGTAGCAACACTGCAAGAATGACATCAGGAGTAAAAGCGTGCTGTTTGTGACATGCAGCTCTTAATTCCTCTGCGATTTTCTTCCACCTTATTGAATGAGGTGCTTTTACATGGCATTTTTCTGGGCTTACTGACCACTCAAAGCAAGGACACTTCAATATGTGGACTGGAGGAGCCATGGATCTTTTGATTGAAGTGCAGCATGCTCTGTTTCCTGAGCCACAGCACCCCACCCCCTCACAACACACCCCCAGCTTCCTTGCAAATAGTTACTGGGCTTCAAGACTTTAATATGCACTATAGAGAACACTGCTGAAATAATTAATCGACCCTGGACTTTGGAGTAATTTTGAGGTATTTTGACTGAACACTTGCATTTTTACAAAGTAACTGATTCAGGTCAACAAAGCAAAACTTTTCTTATTAATTTCTTATAAATTGATCCTTTAAGTATATTTTACAAGTAATGCTTGTGATCTTTTACTCAACTGTACAAAACTTCTGCCTTTTTGTCAAGCATGTATTTTTGTCATACTTGATTAGTGTGAGCTGAGGTTGAGGGAAGTCACAGAGGAAGCTCTGAGGGTGTTTATGCTCTGTGAATACGTACTATTGTCATGTTAATGTGCCTGGTAGCCTCTGATGATCCTCAAGGCGGGATTATATTGTACAACTGAACGCTGAATTCACACTTTCTCAGGAGAGCCAAGGGCAGAATCTGAGGATTACTAAACTGCATCTAAAAATCAATGTGGGGAAACTCTTGGCTATATCAGCACTTACACTTTACACACTGGAGGCACGTGTGTTTGCATTCTTTTTACAAAGAAAGGGTGCGTTTAAGAAGCAGAAGCAAGCTTTTGTTGTGGCACCAAAGCTTCTGCTGCTGTAGCCCTTCAGTCTGCTTTATGTCCTCGATGCCTTTTCACTTAAATAACCTACACAGCAGAAAAATTTCCCAAACATGGGTAAAATCAGAAGCATCCCTATTCAGCAGCAAAGCCCTTAATCTCTTTCCATGCTTCAAGGCATGATGTCAGCATGGGAAACAGTTAGCATTAAAGATTGCAAGCAGAAAACAGTTCTGAATTACCCAACTCATTGGAATTTATCATTTCCTTGTACCAGTGCTGTCGTGTCTCGATGACAGTAGTATTGCATAAAACAGTGATGAGAAAGAAGAAGGATGAGTTTATGCTGAAAACCTGTGCATCAGGAAGCAGGAAGCAGGAAGGGATTCATAAATAGTCAGGGATAAAACCAAAATCGATAAGTAGAATCAACAAACTGATATCAAGCTTCACCTGTAGTTACCATGTAGTTAAAGCAAATATCTGATTTAAAAAAGCAAGCATTACACAATATACACAAGTGTATTAACAGCGTTTTTTCCTATCACACTGCGTCTTTTACTGCTTTCTCATCTCTGCAAGTCCAATATGACACAACCTATCAAGGTATTTGACGTTAGTGACGTGCCACTTATTCATCGCCACTTTGAAGTCACTCAATCTTTCTCACACTGACTGTACATCCAAAGGTGAGTCAGGGGACATTGTGAAATCCTCCAATGACTCAGTTAAACACGAGTAAATACGAAGCTTGGAAAGACACTTTGGACTCATTGCTAAAGTGATGGGAGAACGATTTAAATATGTCAGAAGAAAAAGAAATACAGCTCAACAGGTGGTGAGATTGTGCAACTTGGACTCAGTGACTACCCACAGATGCAGTTGCATTGTGGGTAAAGGAGGAGAAGAATGCCAGGGATGAATAACTGGCCTGTCTCTTTCATTGATTTCCCCTGAAAGCAACAGTGAAGAGGGAACTCCTGGAGGCTCAGCTGAATAGTCTTTTTCAATCCCAATCCTGAGAAGGCTCAGCCTCTCTATGGGCAACAAATTCACTGAGTAGAGCACCTCAGTCTGCTTGAATTGAATGTTTGGCTTAAAAAAAATCATAAATAGTCTTAAACCAAAGCTAGAACACCCATCAAGACTGGAGCGATTTTCTGCTCTGTGGCGCAATTATATTGTCGCTTTCTTTTTTGCTTTGTTCCTTCTACATGATGCATAGATCACCTGCTTCAGTTCTCCGTCACATATCACACATACCAGCGGCGGTATAGCTGACAAATATGATAACATTTTAACAACCTGAGTCAGTAGGGGGAGTGGTCCTGCAGGCGTGAGGTAGGCGTAGACTTCTACACAACAGCTGACACTCAAAAAACGGGAGGACAGCGTCGGTCTGAGGCTCAGAGGAGGCGCTCCGGTGAAGTTGTGCCCCGCGCAGCGCAAGTTTATACGCGCTCGGAAAATTCCCAGACGATACAGAGGTGGATCCTACATAATTGCTGGTGTGGAAGCGGCGGTGCTGTGAGCGGAGAGCCTCCAGCTGCAAGGCATGAAATCTTTGTCGAGTGGACGATTGTAGTTAAAAAGGTAAGAGATAAACGGCGTTTCCTGGATTGGCACCCAATGCAACCGTCATATGGAAAATATAACGAGCAAAAAACCCAGCTTGTCTGCATGATTTCTTTGTTTTTTCTTTTAGCGGTGCAGAATTTAATTTGCAGAACAAACCGCACCTGCTTTTCTATTTGTTTCCTGTCGCATTAAAAGCAACATCTACCGTGAGAGCGTTTGACCTCTTTAGCGCATCTTTATTATTTTAGTTCTGATTTCTAAATTAATAAATTGTTGATCAGTAGTTGCAGAGAATAAAACCAGGTGAGTCTCGGCTCATCGACGTTTCACTTCGTCTTTTGATGCCATCAGTTGACTGTACATAAATCATTAGCACGGTTATATAAATGACAGCATGTTTATTATAGGGGCAGACACAGTTCCTGTTTGACGTGAAGGTGATTCGTGTTTGCGGACGTTAAACGGCAGAAAGTTTAAGGACACTGATTATGTTAAAGGAAGTATCGTTTGCTAGTTTAACTTCCTTCTAGGATTTGGAGTTGTGAAACTTAATATTTGTCTTTCTGCCAAAAGATTCACCTGTTATTGGTCTGCTCACAGCTGTTGTCTTTCCTTGTAGTTGCTGCTGCTGGCAGGGAAGAGGCTGTTTTGGGTTTTTCTTCTTCTTGCTTTTCAATCAGACCGTTGTCCACAAGCAGCTGCTCTTTCAATGTGGGATACAGTTTTAGTGCTTTCGCCAGGCTGAAATCCTCCAGGGTCAGGACCTCACTCATGGCAGCTTTGCTCCTTGGGCTGCTGCTTTTTGCAATGCAGTCCCCGCCAATCCCCTCCAGGCCAGTGGCCGACGGCGACGGGGGGCCACCTTTACCTCCAACCTCATCACCCGCTGACAACGGGACCACCAGCCATCCAAATGGGACACTCCAGCAACTTCCTCATATTCTAATTGTTGGCGTGAGGAAGGGAGGAACACGGGCGCTGATTGAGATGCTCAGCCTGCACAGCTCGGTGGCTGCAGCTCAGAACGAGGTGCACTTCTTTGATTGGGAAAGTCACTTTCAGAGGGGCTTGCCTTGGTATCTCAGCCAGATGCCCTACGCTTTCCCCGACCAGCTGACGGTAGAGAAGACGCCGGCCTACTTCACCTCCAGCAAAGTCCCTAAACGCATCCATCAGATGAACCCTGACATCAAGCTGCTGCTTATCCTCAGAGACCCCACAGAGCGGGTGCTCTCGGACTACACCCAGGTCTTTTACAACCGCCTCCAGAAACACAAGCGCTACCAGCCCATCGAATCTGTGCTGGTGAAGGACGGTGAGATCAATCTGGGATACAAGGCTCTCAATCGCAGCCTTTACTATGTCCACATGCAAAACTGGCTGCAATACTTCCCACTGGAGAGCATTCACATCGTGGATGGGGATGAATTAATCAGAGACCCCTTACCTGAGATGAAAAAGGTGGAGAGGTTCTTAAAGCTGGAGCCTCAAATAAACGCTTCAAATTTTTACTTCAATAAAACTAAAGGATTCTACTGTTTGAGAGACCACGGGCGAGAGCGGTGTTTACATGATTCGAAAGGCAGGGCTCACCCTCACGTGGCTCCTGCCATCCTGCAAAAACTCTACCAGTTCTTTCATGAACCCAACAAGAAGTTCTTTGAGCTGGTGGGTCGAACATTCAACTGGAAATGAACGTCAGAGTGTCTGTAGCTGGTTGTAGAGTTTCTTGGGGAAATGCGTGGTTTTTCCACACTAACAATGTAGACAGAGAGTCAAAGCTAATGTAAAATTAAAGTAAATCTATTTTTGTACTAGTGTGTTTGCTACAGAAGTATGATCCAGCCAAATATCAGGGCAGACTGCATTTGAAGACATGCTTTTAGTGCATGTCTTGTTTTTCTTTCCTAAACACACGTTCTCTGTGTTTCTGTGCTGTTACACACTCACTCTGCTGTTCAGCCCCTCTGAACAAAGACAACTTACGATGACGTCGATAATGATATTCAGACTGTAGACTGTGATAATGTGTTGCATCAAAATTAGTACTGAGCAGTTTAATATTGTCATACCCTCTTTTTCTCACTTCACATGACATTATTAATGTTTAACTGCATTTTTAGTGCTACGAAGGACCTTTATCTGCTGCTATTTTTTCCCTCCTTTTTCAGTCACTTTCAGGCAAACGCCACACTGAATATGTATTTGTTCTCCTTGCTACTCACGTTTCCTCATGTAAGAGTCAAAAATATGCTGTATGCACATCATCTATTGCTGATTATTACTGTAATTATTGTTTTTTTAAGTGAAGAATTAATACCATAATAAAGATGTATTTTATTTTTAGCATGTCTGATGCTTTTGCTCACATATTGAATTATTTTTATTCATTTATTATGTATTTGTGTGTTGTGTCATTTGTCTACACTAACAGGTGCATACGTGTGCTGCAAAACTGTTTTGTGGATTGTAAGTTCCTTCAGAACAAAAAATGCTTTAAACATGCTGGTACATGCTAGCAGCAATGGTGGAACTTATCGTTTTCAATCACAACTGTGTTGAATTTCCTGTTTGGCTGCTCTGCGCCTGCTGGGGGGGGGGTCTTGTTTATGAGAAGTTCTGCTTCTCTGGTGTTTTTAATTCTCCAGTTATAAACAGCTGCATTCATTTGCAGGTAATTGACTTTTACCTTAATAAATTAGGACTACTGTGGCATGAGTGGGCAGGCAGGTGAAGTCAGAATTGAGCACAGTCTTTGCCATGAGAAATCTAAAGAGGAGTTGTTTATGCTCAAGGGTGTGATCTTACTCAGTTTTTTAAAGCGGCATGGCATTATTTATTCAAATCGTATTGCTACTTTGAAAACATCAGCAGCGCAGTATTGAAGACATTAAGCTCTAAAAATCCACAGTAGCTGTTTCATATTTGAATGTGGCCTAGATTTACTTGGGGGCTTACTGGGACTGTGCAGACAGGAGGTTAACCTCAATGCCCCTGAAATGCGGACCACAGCAATATTTATTTCTTGCTTTTTTCTTTTTTTTGCCCTCAGAGAGCAGGAATGGTATTTCAGTAACATGTGTTTTTTTTAGTGTTAGTACTGAGTAAGACTGTCTATGGTTTTTAAACAGAACAAGTTTGGCTACAGGCATTGGGAGGAGGGGGGAGTCAAAAAAAGAGAAATGGTGCGAGGTAGAGTCTGATCCGCTGCGCTGTAAGATTATCAGACATCAGCATGCGTCATTTGGTATGTACAGCAATAACACCAGATCTAGCACGTTCTGCTGATAGTGTTGTTTTTAAAACTTTAACTCTCCAAATGGTCTTTTGCAATAGCAACACCTGGAGAAACTTTCAGGAATGCTGTTGAAATTCGTGAAGTTAAGAACAAAACAACAGCAATGTCAGCGTCACCTTCCTTCGGGTCAAAGCAAGACTGATGCATTTTCCAGATTGACCTGTTTTCCTCTCCACCTCGCAGTCTGCAAAAGTACTCATTTAAGGAGAATCATGTGGAGAAGTAACGTTAAGCTTTTTTTTACCTCTACTTGGGCAAAGTACATTTCAGGCCTTGTTCTCTACGCTCTCAGTATCCTGCTGCTTTATAATTCTGCTTTCACATAAGCTGACAAGCCATAAATTGAGCTAATAAAATGCATTACAATTGTTTTTGGCAAGTAGTCCCACACGGGAAAACAGCTGTCACTGGTCACTGCTGGCACTTCCACCAAAGAGGATTTTCACTTCTCAAATTCTCAGGAATTAATTTTGAATTTAACAAGCTGAAACCTTTAAATTGAGAGAGAGAATAATAATTTACATAGAAAATCACAATTTGTGTGGTAGGAGTTTGTTTTTTCTCATTTCCAGCAATATTAATCATCGCATGTCTCCTGAGATTTAAAGGGGGTTGCTAGTTAAATGCCGTGTTTGTTAAATCATCTTACATGATGTCAGTTGCTTTTACTTCTGAAATTTTGCAGACACCTCACACATTATCTTGGGTAGAATTTTAAATGCAGAGTTTATTGTTGGGGTATTTTTGCATTTATGTATTAGTACTTTTTGTCCTTTTTCCTGGATAAAGTTAGTAAAAAGTTGATCCTGGAAAACATTTCTGTGACAGCAAAGTTGCCCCAGCCAAAAATGGTTGCAGTTCCATGGCTACAATTGCAGGGCAGTAATGAGGCGGGTTAATTCACGTCTAATAGCGGTTGAGTCAGACCCTCTCTTCAAAAGCAAAAGGCCTGTGTGTGGTTTTCTTATTACAACATATGATTTACAGCTGAATTGGTTATGAAGTGGTTGTCATCAAACAGACACACAACATCCACTTCGCATACACAAAATACACATGGACGCCCATGTATTGAATATAAAATCATTTTGATGACATTTATCCATATCCCTGTTTCATAATGTGTTATTTGTTCAGGTCTGTATACTCTCACAACCTTTCTGATGTCACCAGTGTAAGCCTCTGGTGTATATTTCTCAAAGTACAGAAGGATGTCATGCAGAAAATGAGAGGTCCTGATCACAATCTCATCTCACAGTCCACCTTTTCTTTATCTTCCTCTTCCTGCATGCCAGATTGTTTTTAAGCAGTCAGAGAATAAAAGATAAAAGTCCAGAGAAGACGTCCAGCTGATATTGATGAAGGACACTTTTTTGTCAGCCGTTAACTTATGTGTTGAGTGGACATTCAAACAGCAGTCATTCAGCTAAAGAAACTGAAGAGCAAAACGGGATTCAAATATGTTTTGTCTTGTTTTTAAAAAAGGTCCCTCTTTTTTCTCATGGTCTGCTTTTGTTTGTCCAGCAACAGAAAACCTGTTTTACATACAAGCCTTCATCAGGGAGTTGATCAGATTTCATGGACACAAGTGGAATATTCCGCTTTCACCGAAAGGGGAAGTGGAATATTCCGCTTTGCGCACTTGAAGAATCAGGAAAATACTCATATTTTAATGGTCATTAAGCCCTAAAAATATTCACAGGAATAATTGAGTGATTCTGGAGCACTGGTGATAATTCCCTCTGAGTTTGTCACCGTGGAAGGTTATAAACTCTGCTCCTCTAGGCACTCAATAGCTTTCTGAAGCTTTCTGAGTTCTTTCTGGTGACAATGCTTTGTGCAAAGACACATATTTTTTTTCCTGCTGCCTCTCCTTCTGCTTTGCTCATATTCGACATCGGAGTAGCATCTATTAAGAGTTCATGAACGCCCCATTAGTCTAGTCAGCTGTACAGACCTCTAAAGTTTTACAGTCACAAATTTCCCTTAACGTCACCTAATTAATCTCCGCCACACTATTAATTTGCCTCCTCGCCCCACATGCAGTAAGAGCGGTAAACCAGCGCTACAAGCAGGATTAATAGCCTTGCCCTCTTCCCAGCAGCTCCCACTGCTCCAGTACTTCCACCATAACGTTATTTGCTGTGGAACTTTCTAGACTAACTTGGAACCAGTCGTCCCCACCCCCACAGCCAGCCCACACTAGTTGTTCTTGAAGGGGCCTGTTTCCTCCGAATCACAATCGGCTATTCTAGGGTTTTTCAAAGGATGATGTGATGCGATGGAGCATAGCTTCTTCTGCACTCTCCAGGGCTGCAGCTCGCTTTAATTGGAATAGATTGTTTGTCCACTCGGTGTGTGAAACTCGGTAGAAATAACACATGCACCCACTCTTTCTCTATTTTCCACAAGAACAGTGGAATGCATACATCCAAACACACACATGCAGACTTGCATTGTGTGCTTGCCAGCCCTGTATTAAGCTCTGCCTGTCATGTATATACTTCCTGAGCTAAGCTTCCAGATTTCACAGAGATATACACAGGAAGCAATTTCAAAACAGCTCATGTTTTAAAGGTCATTTAAGAATTGCTGCTTTGTTTTTTTTTCTCTTTTCAAATTCTCCAAGTACTTTTCTAACTCACAGAATGAAAAAATAACTCTTCTACTGCTTGATAAGAAAGCTTTTTAACCTGCTTCTTAAATCGGCTCTTAATTTCAAAGCAAATTTGTCTTTTAAATATATTTTCATGCTGAAAATAGACAGAGATATATAAAAATTTAAATACAAATATAAGAGATATATGCCACTTCCGGCCAACTGGATTAAGAAATACAGTCAAAGCATAAGAAATTGATTTGAAAACTGTTTTGTAAAGCAATAGAGACTCTTGAGCTTTTTGAAATAACTTCAAAACAGCTGTAAGTTTTGTTAAATGTCCCTCTGTTTTTTTATTTTCACAAGGAAGCTAATTATTTTTATGAAAAGCCGATGCTTAGCTCTGAGACTAGAATGTAACACAAATTAATGTGAGGCGTGACAGGTAGAATTACTAAGTAGCATTTGAGTCTTTGTGAAGAGAAAACAACAGTAATATGATATGAAAAACAAAATGCCAGACAGACCTTTTTTTCATTTAAGTATGTAAAAGCTTTTCTAGGTAGCTTTCATTCAGTGAGACGTGCTCAAACAGCCTGAGGTAACGTTTCTTCCTTTTGAACCAGGTAACCTTGAAATCAGGACACAACAGGCAAATGAAAAGATTCTCACAAAACTGTGCCTCTTCTTTGCAGTCTCGGCGATCAGCTTTGATTAAAACAACCAAAACACAGACAACAGTGAATCAAAGTAATTGTATGTTGATTTATGTCAATTTAATTCATGAATAAAGAGGGCGTCCATGTACTTAGGCGTGGTTTTTTTAGGCGGCAAACGAGGGGTTTCTCTGTGCTGTCATGAAACATCATCAAATGTCAATACGAACTGTCTTCTCTTGTTAGTATTGACATTTCTACTAAGTATATATTCTAAAGAGTTGCTCAGCAAGCTTCCTCACTTATTTCACGTTGTTGAATGTCGTGAAATATACATTAAAAAAACAAAACAAGTTAAAACGCTCTGGTCAGAGTTGGGTGGCCCAGTTATCCCAGCCCTCAGCTTAAGGTGGGGGCCTGGGACGTTGTGCAAATTTTCAAAAAATGTGCTGTTTGAGACCCACCGTTCACGGGAAATAAGGTTTCTTTTTTTATTCTCAACTCACCATCTGAGAGGCTGTGACTCAGGAGGTAGAGTGGGTTGTCTACTAATTGGTTGGTAGTTTGATGTCTGGTTCATCTAGGCAGGGATCAAACTACATCAAAGTATGTTTTGGAAACCCTGAGTTGCCCCTGCTGCATCCACTGGAGTGTGAGTGTGTGTTAAGCTTAAAAAGTGCTATAAGAGTAACACTCCATTGACTTTTTTTGGCACAATGGTTCAAACTTTAAGGTTCCGACAGCTCTAGAAGCACCAGCGTGTGGCACTGATTCTTTTCAAACCCCAAAGCTGGCAGATCACAGGGTGGTCCATGTGTGCCACCTCCTCTCTTACTTGGCAGAGGTATAATTAGTAGGTTTCCCAAGTTTAGTAGCTGCTAGTTTAGCTTTTACTCCTTTTAGTGTTTTTTTAAACTATTACCACAGGGTCTTTGTCAGAGACATATTTAATAATTAAAACTGAATAATTACAAGTTTAGAATAGATATAGATTCAAGATGACACTTTTCCAAGTCAATGGACTCACAACCATTGCAGGCATTCCAGTTCTCTATTCATCAATCTGCAGGTTATGATAACAAAGGCTGAAACTATGCATAGGACAGATATGCATTTTTATATTATTTTGGTTGGTTTTAGGAACGCACAGAAGATTTTCCCAAAGTAATTGTTTTATTTTTTATACTTAACATGTTATCAATGTTAACACGTAGTTTGAGTTTTTAGTTCAGCTTAGGGTTTTTTCTGTATTAAGGGTGTGATTAGTTCCTGATTGAAAAGCTTGTCTAAATGTGCCTGGGTTCTGTCACACAGGGAGTCGTCAAATTTTGGTTGTTACGTCTCAGTTTTAGCTCATCCAGCTTTAATCAAACAGAACAGCACAGCAGGTATAGGACCACACCCTGTGACAGGCATGGCAGCAAGATTCATGCCAAGGATATCGCATCAAGCATCATGAAGACAACTGTTTGTTCCCCAAGTCCCCCCCCCTCCCCCTTTGGCAAGATTATCTGCATTGTGGGCACGCACACATGTAGCTGATGGCCCCACCATGTGGCAAACTTTACAAATTCTTTCTATTGAAATTTAGAGCTTAGTTTAATAAACAAAAGCGAAAAAAGAAATAACAGGTGAATGAAAGGCTGCAGCATTTTTTTGGCTTTGCTTTGTTTGACACAGTCAAATGAAAACACTGTGGTTAGCTTTAAAGCTGTTGAGAAAAATGTTCAGTAAAATGACTAGCTGTAGCTGCAGCTCACAATCACAGCAGGTTTAAGATTTATATGAAGGGAAAATGCATTTCATTTTAATTGCTACTGGGAATATTTTTTGCTTTGCCAGCAG
>NW_005187409.1:404195-437645 GCF_000239375.1 Pundamilia nyererei
GTTTTTTTATATTTATTTTTTTAATTACAAATGAAGCTCCTAGTGCTTTGCATGTATCTGCGGGCTCGCTCCAAGCATGAACGTCGGTTGGACACTACTTCTACAAAAGCCAGATGACTTGCAAACTAAGCCGAGCTATGTCAAGTTTGAAGTCAGGATTTTCTGTGTCAAGAAAGTCGCTCTGTGTTTACCTGGCTAAATCACCATGGCAACTTGTGTTTAAAAATATCAACTTCTCTATCGTGCAGCCGCCATCTTGGGGGGAAAAAACAGTGGCACCGAGCAGCAAAATTATACATTTGAATTCAAATGTACAATAAATCCCAAGATAATGATTTTCTTCAGCATTAATCGCTTGTCCTATTTGCAGCAGTCTTGCAGGATACTGTTAAAATGTTTGTGTTCCATAGAGACTTTTAATCACCATTTTCATCATCATCATCTGAGTAAGTGGCACTCATGGGAATCGTTTTATGCAGAAGAAGGTTCACATGACCTCCAGAAACGCAATTTTTTTAATGTGAACATGCATAGAGCCTGAAGCAGAAGGACTGCTGTTGTGATACACATTATGGAGATTTAGGTTTTTTAAAGCCAGCTAAGGGAAAGACACCCTGTCTATGCTAAACATTGTTCATAATATATCACTCAGGATTGAAAATGTTAGGATAGAACAACAGAGAGAGGTCCGGTGCCAGCAGGAGACACTAAAAGTAGGAAGAACAGGAAGAGACTGTAGAGCAGGGGTGTCAAACTCAAAAACGCAGTGGGCCAAAATTCTAAACTGGAACAAAGTCGCGGGCTAACGTTAATATTTATTGAAAAAATAATCTTCCTCCAGATATAACAGACTCAAATAAGTTTTGCTGGAAAACTGAATATGGAACAAGCAAAGCTTAATACTAAACAATATATATATTAGCTGTATAATACCAGTAGGCCAGCTCTAACAGTAATTTGGTATGGCTTCACGGGCCAAATGTAATTAGGCTGCGGGCCAGAGTTTGACACCTATGCTGTAGAGCACACAGACAGATTGACAACCACATGGAGTGCAGACGAGGAGAAAGAAAGAGAGAGACAACAACTGCAAAACCAAAGGGCACTCCTTACTCAAACGTAGCAACTCACCAACAGTAATAGGGAGTGGATCCTGCTTTGCCCTTCTTTTGACTCAAAAGAAAAACACACACAAAAAATAAATGATAATAATAATAATCATTTGTATCCATTTAGACTTAAAAGTATGGATCGAAAACCCATCAGAAATATGTTTTCTTGGGTCTTAGATTAAATTATTAAATTCTGTCTGACTTCGAAACAACTGGACAACTAGAGTAGTCGCCCCCTGCTGGTGATTGTTCTACATTTAGTATCTAGGTTTGTTGCACATTAACAATTGTGGCAGAAATTTAAAATAAAATAAAATAAAGCAACTTTGTTACACCTTACCTGGCTGCTTTTGCAAGCTAAAGTGACAGCTGTTGCTATAGCTTGCAGATTAAGCTAGTGTTAGCCTGCTAGTGAGGTAAAAATTCTGGCCTTGTGTTTTTGATCATTTTTTTGTTGTTGCTAACTTATTGCTTTGAAATCCGTAATGATCAGCGAGGGGCTGATTTGATGGTGAAACTGAGGGACAGTGGTCGCTCATAAGATAGCAACTTGTAAATCCACAAGGTAGGTAGGTTGGTACAGTACAGTATCATGGTGAAGAGAAAGCTGAGCCTAAAGCAAGGTTATCAAAATACAAGTCACTTATCACCATAAGCTGTGGGTAATGACCGAAGCAGATACACATGATGTACATAAACTTTCTCTGAAGGGTGTCTGCTCTCTCCCCTGGAGATATGGTGAGAGGTGTGGTCACTCTGGAGGGGCTGAGAGTAGCTGTACTCCTGCTATCACTTTGGGCATTTGGCTACGATGCCCCCTGAATCCATTCTGGGTGAGGTTTTCTGGGCAGATCCTATTGGGCGAGGACCCCAGGGTAATTCCAGGGCATGCAGGGAACAGTAAAGTTTTCCCTTAGCTCAAGGGTCTTCCATTCAATTAGACTTCTTTTTAAAAAAACAAAACATTGGCCCCCTGCTGTTATCATTAGAAGGACAACAACCATGTGTTACGTCCCCACATGAAAGCTAGGCGAAGAAGGTGGGGGACAGTAATTCAATTTTCAATTCAATTCAATTCAATTTTATTTATATAGCGCCAAATCACAACATAAGTCGCCTCAAGGCGCTTCATAGATACAGAGAAAAACCCAACAATCATATGACCCCCTATGAGCAAGCACTTTGGCAACAGTGGGAAGGAAAAACTCCCTTTTAACAGGAAGAAACCTCCGGCAGAACCAGGCTCAGGGAGGGGCGGCCATCTGCTGCGACCGGTTGGGGTGAGAGAAGGAAGACAGGATAAAAGACATGCTGTGGAAGAGAGACAGAGGTTAATAACAGATATGATTTAATGCAGAGAGGTCTGTTAATACATAGTGAGTGAGAAAGGTGACTGGAAAGGAAAAACTCAATGCATCATGGGAATCCCCGGCAGCCTACGTCTATTGCAGCATAACTAAGGGAGGATTCAGGGTCACCTGGTCCAGCCCTAACTATATGCTTTAGCAAAAAGGAAAGTTTGAAGCCTAATCTTGAAAGTAGAGATAGTGTCTGTCTCCCGAATCCAAACTGGAAGCTGGTTCCACAGAAGAGGGGCCTGAAAACTGAAGGCTCTGCCTCCCATTGTACTTTTAAATACTCTAGGAACAACAAGTAGGCCTGCAGAGCGAGAGCGAAGTGCTCTAATAGGGTGATATGGTACTACAAGGTCATTGAGATAAGATGGGGCCTGATTATTTAAGACCTTGTATGTGAGGAGCAGGATTTTGAATTCAATTCTGGATTTAACAGGAAGCCAATGAAGGGAAGCCAAAACAGGAGAAATATCAGTTGGATAGTAACAGTTGGATGAAATGAAAAGGATGCCAGGCAGAGGTGTTTAACACAAAATAAATCTTTATTATAATTAATTAACCCAATAATCATATAAGCAGTAACAACAGAAAGAGAGCAATGCTGCTTTAATGATAAATCGGACAGGCCAACCCAAAGAGATGGTGACCGCTTCAATTAAGAAAACAACTATAAGGCTTCAACAGAAAAAAGACAGCAACGCTGCTCTTAGCAATAACCAAGAAATGGAGGCCGCCGTCAAGTTGAGTTACAACAAGCCACACACAGCAGGCCTTTTCCACACCTAGACCAGACTCACACACTGACCAGCACAGAGGAAATCCACCGCTTGCACTTTTGAGACTGTCTAGCTTTTATATACAGTCTATGTCTTTAGAGTAACTAAAATTACAGTTTTTTAGAGTGGATATAAAAAAACACACCAGCTGAGAAGGCTTAAAAAAGGCACCTCTTCTTCAAATGTTTACTCCCATTTTATACTGTAGAGATTTGCAGCTCTGCAGCCATTTCATAATTTTTCATATTGCTTATCTGTCACAGACTGATCTGGGATCTGTATTTCATCTTATTCTTGCACATTTTAAATATTAACTGGAAAGAGTCCTCGTTACATGTTGCATTCTCTTGAGTATGTCCGGTGAAAAAAGAAAGCTTTTCGCCCCTATTCCTCAGCAGTCAGGACACGTGAATGGTTTCATAAGCTTTCTCATTCTCCCTGCACAAACAGAAAGGGATTTTGGCAGTAAATGACAACATTACAGTAAATATATTAAATCACCTAAATTAAATACCACTGTTTATGACTCAAAGTTATGATTTCTTCTCAGGCTATCACACAAATCATCAATTTCCCTCCATGCTTATTACATCTATGAGTGTTTTCATTTTGCAGCTTGACATTGTAACAAATAACGTTTAGATATTAGATCAGAAAAATGCGCTTTTACCTCTGAGTGAGCTGCTTCCTCAATCCTGTTTACCCTTTCAGAGCTAATGGGTCATAAATATACATGTCATTAGGAAAGAGGGGAAGGCAGAGAAGGCCCGTGCTCTCCTGTATGATGTATGTGCACATATTTCCATCTTTCCCTCATCTTGCTCAGGTTCTACATGTGTTGCTGCTGTGAGCCGGCAGTCATTGCTGTGCACTGTTATCAGTCATTTCCTGGCATGGTGTCTTCTGGCAGAGGAATAAGCCTCCATGGCCAGTGATAACTCCCACTGCCAACAGATACCTCTGCATGGGTAAAGCATGACTGGGCCTACTGATACTCCTCACTCCCCATGTGTGTGAGAGAGAGAGAGAGATGCACAGTGGCTTCATGGCTTGCATGAGTTTTTGTTTACTCATGAAGGATATCGACCAGTTTCCATGCAAATGTGTATGTGTTGGATTAAGTACATGTGTGTGTCTGTCCATAGGGAGCAGGGAACCATATGGTTTATGATGCCAAGCAGGATTTTTTTAAACTCTGGTCTCCAGATCCTCCCCACAGAGCGAAACTCTAATAACTCCAAATGTGTGCTGTTACTGAGAATAGTGTCATTCGCACTTGACGTCACTGCTGAGCTTATTTGGACGCTTCTGACGCTCAAATGATTCTGCAGTGTTACCCTGCTTGTAAGAAAACATGGTCTCTAGTGTGCGGATATAATAACTCTGTTTGTTCTCCAGACACGCAAGAAATATTCTCTGTTAACATGCTGCATATGGTTTGAATCAAAGCTAAATGACATGCAAGTTCATTCAAGTATCACATTACAACATAACTAGGTTTTTTGTGTGTGTTGTTTTGACGCTGGGTATTGAAACCATGTGTTGGATTTTCCCTGGGTAGCTGTGTCATGCTCCTGAATATGCTGCAGTTCTAGATCAGTAGAGAAGAGACACAAAATAATGGTATTGTAATTAAACTGAGGCTCAATGTTTAGTGGCACTGAAAGGGGTGATCAGGTGTGGCACAGGATCCCTTTCTATAGGAGTAGAAGGTGATAGATAGTTGAACTGTTTATTTTCCAAAGGAGTGTCAGCATAGCATACACTTACCAGCCACTTCATTAGATATAACAGTTCAACTTCTCCTAAAAATATATGTTCAACCATTCAATTACATGGAACCAATCCATTGCATGTAGGCATGTAGACACGGTTAAGAGGACCTGCTGAAATTCAAACCAAGCATTAGAATGGAAAAGAAAGGTGATTTGAGTGACTTTGAATGTGAAATGGTCGCTGGTGCCAGATGGGCTGGTGTAGGTATTTCAGAAACTGCTGATCCACTGAGATTCTCCCATAAAACTCCACCAGAGTTCAAGAGAACTGTACGAAAAAAGTGAAAATATCCACTGAGCAGCAGTTCTCCAGGTGAAAATGCCTTGTTGATGTCAGAGATCAGAGGAAGATGGCCAGACTGCTTTGACTTGATAGGAAGGTTACAGAAATTCAAATAATTAGTCATTACCAGTGTTGGGCAAGTTACTTTGAAAAAGTAATTATTATAGTTACTAGTTACTTCTTCAAAAAAGTAACTGAGTTAGTAACTGAGTTACAAGATTCTAAAAGTAATTTAATCACTTGAAAAAATCTATTCCGTTACTTTATAAAAAAAAAAAGGTTTAACCCTCTGGGCTCCAGGGTGTAATTGGCCATTTGACTACTTTTGATGTTTCCTCTATTTCACCGTTAAAAACTATTCACTTTGCCTTGTTTGGTCTCATCCTTTTCAGCACAACCTCACGTGTCTGAATTTACAGTCATGTTTTCATTGTGACAAACTGTATTAACACAATTGATCTAAAATCAGACAACAACAAAAAAATCCGAGTAGAAAAAGTTATATTTTTTACTGTAACAACCACAAACATGTTTAATGAATCATATTTCATAACTTTAAATGCAAATATAAATTGTCAATTTTAAAATCATATGCACAAGTTTTGCAAACAACAAAGTTATTTGCAGCCATTTACCTTTTACCCTTTTTTTAAATAACCATTTCAAACTATTTACAGAACAATCAGCTGTTCTTCAATAAGATGCCACAAATGATTTGTGCCTCTACAAAAACATCATTTCTGTCCACTATAAAGGAAACATCACAGCCTGATACCTGCAGGTCTGACAGCAGCAGGTGTATCACTGCTGTTTCTACCTGGAGACAGCAGTCGCCTCATTGTTCTGACACACAACACAAAACTATCCACAGCACTACACACTAACTACACAAGACAGCACATTAACTACACACTGCAAACAGGCTAAACGTCACAAATCTCTCACATCTCAAAACTCGCTCTCTTTTTCTGCTGTCTTTATCTCTCTTTCTCGCCGTCACTCCTAAAACTCCCCCCTCTTCCTAAACAACAAAATGTCACGTTGCCATATCATTTTTTGATTGGTTGACATGGTACATTTTTTCACCAACACCAAAGGGCTGTTTTTTGTTTTTTAATTTTTTGGTCATGTGCAGAGAGTGCTTGCTAGCGCTGTCCTTAGACAGCAAACATGACGAAACTATTGAGGAAAAAACACCACCTATCATGACTCTGGTGTTACGTGGCCTATTATGAACTGGTATATCACCTTGTTGCTTTGTCATCTTAAAGTGGTCGTGTGATTGGCTTACCACGACTACTCTCACCTGGAGCTAGGGGGCAAAACATATGATTGTTTTGCCCCCTAGCTCCAGGTGTTGTGCCAAAAAGTGATCGTCTACCAGAAAGTGATTGCCGCCCGCGGGAGCACGTGCAGCTGCTTAAAGCTGTGGCGCCCAGATTACAGCTACTTACGGTAAGCTGAACACAGCTTCAACCATCTAATAGTAACACAACCACACCGCATTTTCTTGTTAGTAACGGTAACGGCGTTGTAACGATAGAAATAGTAATTAGTTAGATTACTCGTTACTGAAAAAAGTAACGCTGTTAGTAACGCCGTTACTTGTAACGCTGTTATTTCCATCACTGGTCATTACAAACAAGATATGCAGAAGAGCACCTCTGAATTAATTAAATCGGCAACAGGAGCAGAAGACACTCTGTGCCAGAAGACTGGAAAAGTGTCAGCTGATCTGATTAGTCTGTGGCTGGGGGTTGCTGTGTAATGGTGTAGTGGTACAGCATAGCTGAGTATTGTTGCTGATCATGTACCTTTACCACCAGAGTGTACCCATCTTGTGATGGCTGCTTCCAGCAGGAACATGTCACAAAGCTCAAATTATCTCAAACAGTTTTTTGAACATACTCAAAGGCCTCCAGAGACACCAGATCTGAGTTAAGCACCTTTGCATGTGGTGGAATGAAAAACTATGTCATGGATATGCAGCAACAGCATGTCTGAGTAATGTTTCCATCATCTTGTTGCTCTTAACGGCATCATCATCTTATTTACTCTTGATCAAGAATTGAGGCAGCTCTGAAGGCAATAGGGGGTCCAGCCTGGTAAGTAGTACCAGGGTGTACTTTATGAAGTGGCCAGTGAGTCTAGAGCCTAATTTGATCTCAAGAGAGAAAGATCAATAGCAATAACATGCGCGCCATTTATATTTTCTCTAGATTTAAGAAGTACATTCTGCTGAAATCACACTGAAGTGAAAAATGCTTGGATTTTACAATAAAAATTGCCAGACAACAGAAGGCATTATTTCTTGTTAAATCATTTTTACTCATTCAGTGAGTAACCCATTTACAAAACAGCCTGAGACGTCATCAGAAAAATAAGCGCTGATTACTCTACGTCTACATTAAAGTTTATAGCTCCGAGTGGAAAAGAAAGAAACTGTCACAGTCTTTAATGTCTTTCTGACTCACGACTTTTATAGATCCGGAAATACTTTTACTCACCCATTTTTACTCTTGTGTAATGTTAGCGCCACTCCCAAAAGGTTTTCTTTGTGTGTTTTTCTTACTGAAAACATTGAAGTAATTACTGAATTCAGTGCAATTTTTCATGCTTTGCAAAGCCATTCAGCTGGCTAAATTGGACCCTTTAGAATCAGGCTGGTTCTGGTATGAGATGGATTTGAACATTTCCTGATTCTTGAATACAACAACAGTCATTAAAAAAGACTAACAACAACAGCAAATGTAACAAGATACAAAATGATCATCAAATATTGCAACAAAAACCCACAAAATGATGTAATTCAACTTCAAAGAGCTACCAAACCAAAAAAAAATGAAGTGCAAAATGACTATAAGAATCACATGATTGCGCCAATTATGAGATATTGAGATATTTGGTGCTACAAAAAGCAGATTTTTTTTGATAGTCACAGAAGAATATGTAATGTTTATTTGACATTTATTACACTGATGTGCATATTGTAACTATTTTTTAAAAAATGATCAGCTTTTATGACTGTCTCCCCAGCGCCTCCTGCAGCTCACCCGACAGCATTCAAAAGTTTTTAAACCCACCCCTGGATGTTGCGCCTGAATTTCTGAGATTACAGAAAGAAAGACAGCCGAGCGCTTTATGAAAAGAAAAAAAGTTTCTTTATAAATAAAGTCTGTGTTGATTTGATTTGACATTTGGCACACTTCAAATATTTCTCCTTATAATCTCCTCCTAACATTCGTGCAACGCTTCTCAGAAGAAACACACGCTTCCCCAGTCAAACAAAACTTTTTCCTATACTATTTACAGTTGTTTTCTTATTTCAAACATTTAACAAAAAAATCTCATATTCCCCAAATGTCAGCCTGTGAAAAAGAAAACAGGTGGAGAGTGTGTTTGCTGTGTAAAGACCAAATTACATTCAATCAGCATGCTCGGGGAAAGAAATTTCCCCCGCCTCATGCCAACCTCTGCAAATAAAAACAACAAAAATCAATTGGCTGTTTCATGATTGACCAAATGCCCTCACCTGCGAGTCTTGAAATCCAATGACCTGCAAGGCTGATATATTGCGTCTCACCTAGAGAATGATAATGTAGTCTTTTAATTAATTCTAACACAACCAATTAAAACCCATTAATACTGTGTATTGACATTGTGAGTTCCTGTTTTCTTTTGTGGTGAAAAAAAAGAAATTTTTTCTCTGGTGATTTAAAATAAAATTGTAATTTTATAGATTTTTATTTGCACATGCATGCCCTTTGGTCACACTTTGCTTTTTAGACAGCAAAGAATGGTCAACATTTAACATCAGCTGTAGAAATTCTCTCTGGCACATCATAGGAAGGTTTTTTGTTTTGTTATTTTAGCTCAGGAACCAGAGTGGGTTGTCTAGAGGAGAAAGAAAGATACTGAACCCCAAATTCCCCTTGTTGCACATCCACTGGTGTGTGAGTGTGTGCTTGATAACAGCATAGAATAAAGTGCTTTGTAAATTGGCGATTGTGGTGCTCAGAGAGAGTAGAAAAGCTCCGAGTACCAGTCCGTTCATCATTTTTAGCCACGTATCTTCTGCATTTAGGCATGAAGGTATTGATCACCAATTTGGTCCAAAATGAAAGGATGCCAACAGGATGGCATGTAAGGTTTAGAATTATATCAACTGAGATTCATAAGGTCTGGGGTTATGCAATTGATTTTTGCTATGTTTCGACATTTCATCAAAAAACTATTTAACATTTGACTTCAACTCTTTTCCAACAAACTGTAAAGCTGTAAAACTTTGACAGTTACTGATCAAACAAGAAACTGAAAGCAGATCAGACATGAGCTCAGATTACAGTTAATAAAACAGGTTTGACAGAGACCTTGAGAAGGGTAAAAAAAAGCAGTAAAGACACGAGGTCTTTAGTGAGAGGAGAGGATAACTTTGTTTAAAAGTATTGTTTAAGTTGCATTTCCACAGATGAAGGGCTTTCGATTCATTCAGTTGTATTTGCAGCTGTTAAATAAGCACATATTCTTTTTTTAACAATAGAATGAGAATAACTCAAAGCCTGCCTAGTCAAACTTCTCTATAGGTCTCAGCTTCAGGCGCGACATATTTCAAACTGCTGCCGAGGTTAAACCCTGACATCATCTTTGTTGTGTCTGTTGTAAGTCAGAGATGTTGACCTGGCACGCGTGTCCTTAAAACTCTGAATCACAAATCAACCAGACGGATTTAATCAGATATTTTCAACCGCTGACCTTGGTCACAGAACATAAAGGCAGCGCATCCACTGCATGAATACAAAATGTCTCTCAGAGCGGGAGAAGCATATGCAGCATCTGTGCAGTATCTTCCACATCACAGAATCTCTCTATTTCTTACATTCCCTCTGAAGTCAGAGGAGGAATATACAACAGCAGCTGAAACCTTGGCTTGCCATCCTTCAATCTCGCAGATCAAACGGTGTAGCCAACAATCCTGAGGAGCCTCAGAACATTTTCTCATACATCTGTCAACATTTTCAGGTGCTCCACCGCCCTCGCGATTCCAACCAGAGCAAGTTTGAGCATTAAAAGTCCCCCAGAGATGCAAACGGAGGAAAAAAGAGAGAGAGAGAGGACATTGATCTGGTTGTGTAACACTGTGCAGTTTGCCATAGGTCAATGAAATTCCATCAGCTTTTCTTCCCTTTGGTCAATATCTATCTGAAGAGTCTCTACACACATTGTCTTCTCTTAGCCCTCAGCCACTTGTATTCATCTTCAGCCGCCTGCCTTCAGTGATAGGACAGAATCAGACTGCAGGTTGGAGGAAAGAAAAAGTGGGCACATTGTACTACAGAGAAATAAGACACCTTTTCCCTGTATTTCTATACTCGTCTGCTTCAAAACCTGCTCAATGGAAAAAGTCTCCAGTCCATTAACTTTACGGATGATGTAAGTAGGCAACTAATAATATCCAGAAAGCATCCCGACCTGCTCAAATGATAAAAGAATCAATTTGGAGTCTGTAAGCTGCACACAGAAGATGATATGAATCCTGACACTGTCTCAATACTTTGCGTTTGTTTGTTTATGCTCCCTCTAGTGGATTATTGAGTCTCCTCGGTCTTGAAGGTGAAAATGTGCCTGTGATGAAACAATTTGTTGCTCAGATTTTTTGACAAATTTACTTTAAAGTATCAGTACAACAATTTAATAAACACTCAATATAATGGTTGAATTTAGGGCTAAAAATCATTGCTGAAGGACTGATGAAGCCCTTACTAGCAACCTGTCTATGACAGCTGGGATAGACTCCCCCAGCGAGCCTGAAGGACGAAGGGTTGAGAAGATGGATGGATGGAAGAAAACCAGCAACACAGTCAGTGAAATTACACCCTGACAATATTAAAATAGTAAACCTTGATTACATTACCAGTTGGTTGCAAAAGCATGGGTAGAGGCATGATGGATGCCCATTTATATATTTTATTTGACAAATAAAGTATAAGATCGGCTCTGCAACAAAAGAAAATTTAAATGATGGTTAAATTAAACTTGGTTATAACAAAAAAAAATAACAGCTACAAACACTACATAGTTAAAAACAGCAGCTCTACTGTGTAGCTAGAAAATCAATACAACTGGGGGCCATTTGGGGAGGCAGTCTACACTGAGGAGTGTCCAGAGGTGCTACAAACTATTGATCTGATGCATCTCACTGCAATCCCTGTTTTAAATCTCACAACGGACCAAAATAGTGTCTCTTATACTCCCAGTGCTTTCATTCACCTGCATAAATGTGAGGAGGGACTTCAGCAAAGGTGCCCAGCCTCCCAACAAATATCCCTAAAAGAGAAAAAAACAGAAACAACTTAATAACTCTAAAGAAAGACAATAAAACAAAATAAAGATCACTCGTATGGTTAATGCTATAAAATTCACAACTTAATCTGAAATACTACAGAACAGGCCTAAGCAAAACAGAAGCACGAGAAATCTCTAGAAAAGGAGAAAACTACTGTTGTTGTAGTCTGAACTAGAGACTTCATGATGTGGTCCTGCTCATCACTGTCAGGCATTGGGTAGCCAAACACAGTCACCAAGGGAAATAGCAGAGCTGGTCCACAAACACCAGGATCACACTGTAACAGAAAAACAGTTTCTAAATGTGCTCTAACAGTTAGTCTATCAGACACCATTTTCAAATTTCCAACAAACTATTAATCCTGATATATCAGTTAATATATTGATGTATAACATCACTGATGTACGCCATGGTCACAGGGTCACAAACATGCAGCCTCGAGGTCTAAACTGGGTTGTTTTGCAAGTCATACATTTTTAAATCTTTCTCAGTAAAATGCATTACTGCTCCTTTTGTGATGACTCTAGCTTTACTACACAGGAACATATGTAGATTTTTTAAATGTTGAATAATATTGTTGTTTCTAAGGGTTTGTGTTTTTCAGCTGTGATCCGTTAATAGGACACGTGCTCAGTGGATGTGGAAAAACTGAGATTTAGTTCAGAAATGTCCTTATTTTTTCTTACTACATCATTGTATCATCTGTTTTGCAAATGGATTGCTCATTAAATGAAAAAAAAAACGTAACCAGAACGAATACATGCTGATTTCTATTAATTTCATCTTATTTAATCTTGGCTCTGGCCCAGGTCTCTCAACCTGTCGTCTTTACACTGAAGAAAGGGGGAAAATATGGAGGAGTGTCTGATTACGCAATTAATTATCCATACTGGCTCCACTTGAGAGAAATGTGTGGCATATGCAGCACATGAGCCTAACAACTCTATTAGACTTTAAAGGGACATTTATTGGCCCGGGCTGGTTAATTGATCTGTATATGGTTGCTCATTTTTAACATGGCATATAATAAAACATGCATACACTGATCAACTATGTGCAACCTAAACATTGTTGCACACTCTCATCTGTGGCATTCACACTCCACCCAAAGGCTTCTCACTACATTTCCTAGAACAGGCCCAATTCACAGAAACCCACAGGACCCACACAGACAGACACTACACTATACCTGCAGTGGTCACATATGCATGTCCTGGCAGGTCAAAGCTGTTTTGCTGTTTTAGCAATAGAGATACTCTAGAAAAGCAGAAAAAAATGTGCTTACTGCTCTGTGTTTAGTTACTTTGTTGCAATGACTTGTCCAAAAGCAGCACATGAAACATACAAGTTTACAGCATTTTGTTACTGTGTGATGATTAATGTTATGTAGCAGATCTTACTCCCCCCATCAGCAGTATTCAGTTCAACTCTCCAGCCTCGATGTTAGAGGCGGTTCTCATAGTTCAACTTGGAGTCAATGAGTCTATTTTGCATATTACCTTGGCAACTGCCTATTTTATCATTGGGCCACTGTTCAAAATTTCCTTAATAGTAGTTTCATTCTAACCCAGACATTTCGTATGGAAATGAGACTCCTCCCTGCTTTGAGAAAATGAGGCTCTCAGCAGAAAGGATTTTGTTTCGAACTCAAAAACAAGACCCATATTAACATATCAAGGAGCCGGAAGAAAAAGAGAAAAGATTGGGAGATATTCTCAACATCTTCCCAGTGGACTTCTGACAATAGACGTCTGGTTTTATTGGAGCAGCAGCTTTTTTTTTTTCCTGCCATGTGAATTTCAAACATAATATTCTGTATTTCTTTGATATTTCTCATTTATTTGAGCTTTTCTTGTTTTGCTTTTGTTTTATTTTTTATTCCTCAAGTGTCAGAAATTGAGGCTTTTTAGCTTTATGTCACAAACTGACTTCACGTCTTCACCATTTCCATATATAAACAAACAGCCGCCAAACAAAACCTCGTCAGCACGAAGCAGCTTTGAGCCTTCTGCCATCAAGAGATGTTCACACTACGTCTCTGCAGGTTTCATTAAACCTGTAACTCACAGAAACAGATGCTCATGAAATTTGTCTCAGTGTCATATTTACATTAATGCTCTGAAAGGAGGTCAGTGTAGCGTTTCTGCGTTTGGTGGGACTTTTTATTTATTTATTTTTTTGAGGAGCAGATGACAAGAAGTGGAGCGGGTGTGCTGCTGGTGTGTGATAGCAATGTGTGAGGGCTCTGGGGGGTTAGGGTGGTGGGGGGTGCGTGCATTAGCTGCTGTCTGGCGTCTGTGAGGGTGAAGGGAAGTGGGAGAGAGGCTTAATGTCTGTCTACTTCTATTTCCCTCTTAATTTCACACACTGTTGAGTCAGCCTATTGACTGACTGTTTATGGTGATGCTGGCGGTCCACCAACACTGCAGAGGAGGCAGTGCATATAACTCTTCCTCGCTGCTCCATTTCACCATGCAGGACCTCCACTTATCTAATAAGCTGGTATGAGGCCCATTCTCACCCATTCGTGCGTATATGTAACCTGCCTCTTACATGGGAGTGTGGCTGTTTGATGCACTTATCAGGTTGTAGCTGTGGGCATCCCAAGACTGCGTGCATGCTTTGTGTGAGGAGAGAAGAAGAAAAGTAAGACTGATCCTGCATGCACTCTGAAGGCTCTTAGCACCTTTGTATCCCATGTGTACTCAGCCTTCAAATCAATACTCCTTTACTCTCTTTTTTTCTAAAGTTTCCAAACTTTAACATTTCATGCAGAAAGTCACAAGTAGAGAGGAACACGTTTCAGCCACCTGAATGCAGAATATAAGGTAAACAATACAAGTACTAATATATATCCAGACCTTTAATGTCCTAAAGGTCTGGATATATATTAATACATAAAGGTAAAATTTTACTCTCTTGAAGCGATTTGTCTTCTTTTTTTTTTGGCCTGTCCCGTTTGGCTCTTTTGCATCAGAATTGTTGTCTAAAGGCAAAGAAAGATGCCCAACGGATTTACTTTACCAAATGGACCATCCCAGCCTTGCCGTAATGGTCCATTTGATTCACCTTTTATTGTTTATTTTATTTTCACTTACTAAATATGGGACAGATTTGACTGCGGGAAAGAAAAAAAAAGAGCAACATAATAAACAACATCACGATGATCTATGTGAATATAACAGTAAATACTAAATATTAAACATTATTGTGCAGCAATAAGATCGACAGCGCACACTGTGCTTTGAGGTAGGAGCCAAAAAGGGTGTAGTTTGTGTGTGTGAGCACCCGTGTGTACACCTGTGCGCATGGATGCGCTTGTATTAAAAGGTTCCTTCATGCAATGATCTGCTAGAGGGGAACAGATTTGTCTTAATTTCAAATGTCTTCATTTTTTTATTGTCACTATATGTTATGATTAATAACTAGATATGTTGTTCTAAAGCAATGTGCACTCCTGAAGCTATTTTTTTCCCTGTTATTTCACACATTAAACAGTAAACAAGATTAGATTTGGTTTGCTGGACAAACAAAGCGAGAAATTTCAAGTGTTACATTTGATCTGTGGTTTTAACTGTTTACTGGTCAGGATCAGGGTTTCTGCCACTGTATGTAACCCAGCAATCGGGGTATTTCCATACTGGATTGTCCAGGCCCAGCATTAGCAATGACCTCCTCTGGTGCTGTTGACCAACAAAGTACCAGCAGAAACTCTGCTGCTGTTGGCAAAAGAAAAGGAGAGGGGAAAAGACCAATCAGCAAATTGCTAGGCAAAATATTATATCATAATATAAAATTCATAATGTAGTTTAATGTATATAAATTACATGTTAGTGCAATGTATTAAATTTTTTTGATGACTTAATAAAGGGCCATGGTGTAATAAATGCTACAAATGTATCATTTTGTCCAGTAGTACATGGTTACTTGGCAACATGATGACATCATAAGATCTGATAGAAATGACCCTCCGCAGTCCAAAGATCTATCTGTGTACTTAGCATGTTTGCCCAACTTCTGGTTGCACAGGACGAGTTTACAGATGGTTTTGTGCATTATCTGTGGCTGGCTAATTCATACCAGAAACCTGACGTGTTCACCTTAGAATTGCCAGTGACTCACATATGATGATAAAAATTTGTTCACAACCAATGCTGTGAATTTCCTCAGCAATTGTGCTACTTGATTATTGCCTCCTACCATGTGGACTCGCATAAATACATCCATAAATGAATAAATATGAATTTAAAAAAGCAATGTGCAACAACACACACTGAAATGTATGCAGAATTTCAAACTTTTTAATGGCCTCCACTGTAAAAAAAAATGCAAAATTGAAAAAAGAAAACCTGAAAAAACAAACAAACAATCAAATTGACCTGTAAACTGACCTTTATAACTCTGAATGAACACATCTGTCTGAGGAGGAGAAGAGCAGAAACTGCAATTTACCATTTGACCAGTCCCGTCTCTGTCTCTCCAAATCTATCAGCAGTTATGAATAATTAAAGAAGTAACTATGGTTTTTGCCACATGTGTAAATGTGTGCCTTACTGCTATTTCTCTTACCGTAAAAAGCCCTTCAAAAGCTAGTTAATCCCTATGAACCCTCATGTTAAGATGGCCAGCTTCACAGCAGAAATAAACTTGTTTACAGCTTGGATTTTGTTGAGGCTTAAAGTTTCCCTCTGAATCATGTTAGTGCTGTTGCTGGTTATTTGAGTACATCTGAAAATGCCATGTTCTGTTGTGTGGTGCAGCCCAGAAACATTTGCTGAAGTTCTGTTGAGTCAAATTATATTTTTATTTGCCTGTCAGATGAGACTAATAAGCAGGTATATGCCTTTATGCAGTTTGCAGCTTGAAAACTAGGCTAACTGGCCTAAGATGATACTGCAGCATGCAATGCAACATGGCAAATATGGCAGCATCTGGATTGAAAAGCACAATATGTGGCCAAACTAATATTGTAGTTCAACTTCAGTCTTATCTGCTCACAACTTCTTCTTTTTTTTTTTTTACAATTTTGAAGGGTTAATTGCTTTGAATCAAAATATTGCATCAATCGGTATGGAAGTTTGTTCCCGCCACCGAACAAAAACATAAAAGAATAAAAACTTCATTCATAAGGTGAAACTTCAGGTCACAACCCTAAAAACTTCAACTCACCAGCTCAAAGGTTTTGAAAAAAAGTTTGATTTATGTATGGCCAAAAATTGGTTTTAATGGTGGATTCAATACAAAAAAGATGTAACAACCAAGTATGTATGCCAGATAAAATGGCAACAATTACATCATACAAGCGTATACATTTTTCTTCAGTATATACTGCACTTGATTTGCCTTGTTTCCATATAAGATAATGCCAAAAACATCTCACTCACACAGGCTCAAAAATAACATACCGGTGAAATAAAATGGTGTGTGCTGATTATTGTGATACTATGGTTAGCTCGCATGCTCCCCAGAAGTACATTTGTGATCTACATTATAGAGGCAGTTTCCATTTTTATTTTGTTTGTCAGACTCGGGAAAAATGAATAATAGGATTAAATCTGTACACTATGAAAACTTTACAGTGTTTCACTGCCACAGTAGCTTCTTCCAGGTTTTCACACTGTTGGTGCAGATAGCTGCAGTCACAATGGTGACAATTATGACGGCTTGATAACTTCAGTAAACATAGTTTTCTATAAGTCAACAAAAATGAAATTAGATGTAATTCACTTCAGACCACTTCCACAAGGATTCAAAAATTGGGTACCGCAAATGCTGTAAATAGTATCTCTTCCAATCTGCAGGGTAATCTCTTCTCAAATAAAAAGAAAGTTGCTTGAACGGTTCTTTGGAGGATTCAATAAAACACCACAGACAGTAAATCAAGTCTGTCTGCAAGGGAACAGCAGCGTCTACTGAAATTGGTCTTCTTTTCTAGGTCACAGAAATGAATAAGGTAAATCAGCAACTTGTAATCTGGCTGCTGTCACCTTACTCCACAACTAAAGGTGCTTATCAGTGTTGACAGTGGCTGAAGCCATTTTGCTTGCAAGGTGTAAATAACGTTACGTTGGTCAGGAAGTGAGATAAGGTGTTTTGTGAAATGGGAGCCCTAACAGATTTTGACAGGTGGATGATATTTGGTTCACGGAGGAGCGCGTCGGAAATGAAATACAGAAACATGCAGAATGCGTGAGATATCAATGCAGAAATGGGAACGTGCATTTGACACTGAGGGTGTTGTCAGTATCATTGTGGGGTTTTTCTTAAATGTGTGAACTCCAGGGAGAAGCGAGAACTACATTTATTTATTTATATACAAGCCTTTATTGCTTTTTTTCACATGGTATGATGTGTAATTTACCAAGGCTATAATCAGCAGAGAAATGGAGGAGAAAGTGGACAAAAAGAAATGGTTGCAGGTATAGCTCCCGGGCTGCAGATTCTGTATTTGTCTACTCCCCTCTCGTTATAATAAACTCTTTACTCGCCCTGAGAAGGAAGCTTCTAGCAATGGGCTTCTTAACAGGAAAGAAAGCCACGTCTGCCCCGTGATTTGTTATTCAGTGAACCGCATCTCTGGAGAAATGGATTTACTGGCATGCCCTCTGCGGAGGGATGAAGGTCAGCCCCTACCTTGGAGATGCCATTTGCAGCACGATACAATTGTTAATACGCAGCTTTGAGAAAAGCGAGCAGAAAAACATTCATACCCGTTTGGAATTCTGGTGATGAGAGAGATGAATACAGAAGGGTGGAGGGATTAGGAGGGCACAGGCAGAGCCGGCTTGTGGTTTCTTTCTTTCTCAGCAGTGCTCTGCAGTTTCTTACACTACCTCCACAACCTGCTGCTGTTTAGTGAGAGAAATATTAGAACCGAAGCTGCTGTCAAACCACATGCATTCGTGATTCTTCACCGAGCTTGAAGGAAAATTTCACTTTTGACCCCGACGATGTGTGAGGCCGCACCTGGCAGTGCTTCACCTTTATTTGCATGTACATAGCCTACAGCCAGCAGGTTGCTGAGCAGCATTTCACTGAGATGTTACTGAGGGTTTGCTTTGTAAATCATTTATTTAATGTTGTAGCTTGTAAACAATAAATATTTATTTTAAAAAAGTCCATAGCAAGCAGATGTTAGCTTGAGTTAGCATACAGATAGAAAATGGGGATAAAATCATAAAACTTCTACATGCATTCCACCTACACAAACCTCCAACGCATTATAATCGTGATGCGTATAAAGAGTCTTCCTTCTGACACAGGTTTTGCATTTTTGCATCTAAAACATACAAAACACAGAAACCTCTGAGATGACACTACAAGGTGTCCAAGAAAAAATACATAATGATGAATATGCTTATGCTTCACTTATACTTCAGCCAACCCTAATTTCTTTATATTATACTCATAATATGGGAAATAATTATATAATTACAGAGATATTTTTATCATTTCTTTAAGTAGTCCTCAGGAACAGTTCTTCTTGCTTCCCGAAGGACATTTAAAAGCTCTTCTTTATATGTTGGCTACCTTTTGTTCACTTCTCTTGTTCTCTTGTTAAGATGATCCAGGCTCTGCGCAGTTTGATCCATGACTGATCGGCACTGTTCCACTGTGTGTTTTTCTATCCAGGTTTGCTTTTACAGCATTGACAGTGTTTTAAGGATCACTGTCACACTGAAAAATAAAAAATGGCAATAAGATGGTTTTCCACGTGGAAGTACATGGTGGATCAAACTGATCATACTTTTCTGCATTCATAATTCCTCCAGTTTGACGAGTGGCAGAAATGCAGCCCCGATCCATCATGTTGTACAACCACTCTCACCGTGAATTATTTTTTATTTATTTTTAAACAGACTTCCACAGGTTGTGGGGACAAAGGACCTGTGGGACTAACAGGCAGGTTAAAAAAACATTTAAATAAAATATCGTCTTTATTAATGCAAACAAAATGCACAGAAAAAAGGATAATGAGACACAAAAGATTAGGAATAAAAGGCCAAAAGGCAATCAGACATCTGACACTATATCTGCACAGGGCCAAAAAACCATTCGCACTCACACCTAGTGACAATTTGGATTATCCAATTAACCTATCCCCACAAGCTGCATGTCTTTGGACGGTGGGAGGAAGCCGGAGTACCGGAGAGAACCCACGCAAACACGGGGAGAACATGCAAACTCCACACAGAAAGACCTGATGGTGGAGTTGAACTCAGGACCTTCTTGCTGTGCGGCAACAGTGCTAACCACCGTGCTGCCACAATTCAGGAAGATTGGAAATGAAACACAGTTGGGAACAATTGCACACTAATGAGGCCAAGTACGACCAGGAACAAGAGCAAGACGGAAAACCCCAACAAAACATGAAATAACCAAAGAGGAAGAAAAATAAATAACTCAATGATAACAATAATAATAATAATAATAGTAGGGACGGAAATGTAAATAAAATCACAAATGGGTTATAATAAAAGCAAGATGACAGCTATGCATGCTCCTCACAGGACAGCAATGCTTCAAATAAGGATGGGGATCCAAAACCGGGTTTGGTATAGAACTGGTTCACAGTAGTTCAGTTCCTTTGATTTGATGGTCTCCTTGCCTATTGATCCCTCTTATTCCTCTATTGGTTCCTCTTGCATTTGTGCTACAATCAGCTGATTTCAGTTCATGTGCTGGAGGAAGAAAATAGTGTAGTCTATGTCATGGATATTTTATTTATATTTTATTGAAGAAAGGTTGAGAGCATGATAGTAAAGTGGAAACTGTATCCAGGACCGAAACAACGGCATTATGTTGCTAATGCAACTTGAGCTCTTTGCAAGCCCTGCACAGATAGTATGCTAATGCTAAGCTCGCCAAGAACCCAGAGTGATGTTAAAGCTAAGTGAGTGCAGACCCCAGCCCAGCAGCAAGACCCTACACCTCCACAGGTAACAAAAGTAGTAATGTACAGTCAGGCTGCAGCCTCTGTTTCTGCCTGTTCATGTTTCTAAAGTAGCATCACTGTGCCAATCACTTTAACGTCTCTTTTTGCTCGTTTTTATCTTTGTTTTGTTTTGTCGGCAAAGAATGACAAACAATTTTCATTATTTGTTCAAATATATATCACATTACCCGAAATTAAACCACAACAAGGACATAAAATATTTAAAATGAGTTCAACGTTAAATATTTGCAGTCAGGTTTTATTTTTATGCAGGTTGTTGCAGTCTAAAGTGCTTTACAGATGACGGACAAGCCAATACGACATAAGCAATAGAACAAAACACATTATATGCAATAATAAGCGATTAAAGTGGCCAATAAGTACAAGAATTTAAAAAAAAGGAAAAAAAGTGAAATAATAAACTAAACATACATAAAAACAAATAAATCCAAAATAAAGACAGAAACATTAAAAAGACAAATTGTTATGGTTTTCAGATTGGACCTGAAAACAGGATGCAATAGTTAAAAAGTTAACAGGCTTTACTGACAGTCACCAGAGAATATTGCATCAACAAGGGATTAACTGACAGGAGCCAGTAAGCAAACAATCCAGAATACGTGCAAAGAGGGGTTTTCCAGTTAGGGGGATTAAGGGGGTGGCAAAGGAGAGACAAGGATAAGGGTGACGGCAAACAACAGATAAGTATGCAAACACGTTCACATTGCAATAAAAGGCCTGAGCAATGATACTCCATGATGTAGGACAACAGTCTGGAAAAGAGCAAAGGAGAGGACCAGGCCTAAATACTGCTGTTGAGTGAAGATCAGAGACAGTTGTGCTAACTGAGAGCCCTCCAGGTGTCCACCTCCTCTGTGTATCTATCTATCTATCTATCTATCTATCTATCTATCTATCTATCTATCTGACATATATGTCATCATGATGTCCTGCTGAAGTTCAAACTGAGAATCACATGAGGAAGGTGATTTAAGTAACTTTGACATGCTTGTTGGTGCCAGATGAGCTGGTCTAAGTATTTAAGAAACTGCTGATCTACTGATTTTTCCAGAAAACCATTTCTATGGATTATAAAGAATTGTCAGAAAAAGACAAAATATCTGTGGAACAGCAGTTCTTTGAGCAAAAATGCCTTGCTGATGTCAGAGGTCAGAGCACTTCTTTAAGCTGATAGGAAGAAAATGAAAACTCAAATAACCACTCATTAAAATCATGAACCTTAACCTTAACCTTAATCAGCAGTAGACCGCACCAGAAACCCTTCCTATCAGCGTAAAACAAAGTCGAGGTTATCATTTGGATTGGATTAATAGAATTGGAAAAAAGAAGATTTGAACAACGTTGCCTGTTGTGATGAGTCACAATTTCTGCTGATGTATTTCAATATGGTCAAAAATTGTCATAAACAACATAGAAGCATGGATTCACACTGTGCTGTATTAATGGTTCAGCTAGTGATACATAATGGTTGAGGGAGGCATGTTCCTGGCACACTATGGGCCCCTTACTTAAAGCTGACCATCATTTAAACTCCACAGCCCATCTGAGCATTGCTGATGACAATGTCGATCCCTTTATGACCGTTGTGCATCCAGTTTATGATAACTGCTTCACGCCATGTCACAAAGCTCAAGTCATTTCAAACTGGATTCTTGAGCATGGCAGTGAGTTCAGTGTACTCAAATACTCCAAAGTCACCAGATCTCAATCCAATAGAGCACCTTTGGGATGTGGTGTAACAGGAATTTCACATCATAGATGTGCAGCTGACAAATCTGCAGCACCTGTGTGACGCTGCTATGTCAGAATCTCTGAGGAATATTTCCAGCACCCTGCTGAATTTATGCTGTGAAGAATTAAGGCAGTTCTGGGGGCAAAAAGAGGCCCAACCTGGTATTAGAACAGTGTATCTATCAAAGTAACTGGTGAGCAGAAGAGGAAGACAGATGGGGACTACAACAGAAACATCAAAAAATAGAATTAAAAGTACGATAATCAGAAACCTCCAGTCAATTATTTAGCACAAGTAATTCTGGAGTGTTACGACCCGGCTCAAAGCCGCAACATAAAAAAGGAGACGAATACCAGAGTATGGGTGAGAAGGTTTCATCTTAAAATGGAAAACCAGGTTGGCTAAAGGGGCTGATGCCACCAAGGCAACGACAGGTGAGCTCTCTGGGAAGCTTGCCTCAGGTATGCTTTTATCCACACCTGACTAGGTGTGGCCAATTAGCACCAGCTGAAAACATTGAGGACATTAGGGGCTGCAGAGGGACGTAACAGGAGTAAAGTGCATTATGCACATCCCAAAGTGCCACAGTAAAATCAATAAGCATCACATATAACAATAAAACACCGACATGGAATATTCTTCTTCTTCTACAGAATAAGTTATGCTTCAGTAAAAAGAACAATGAATAGCACATAATTTTAATAGTAGTGGGCCATTTTACACCCATCCTTCCATTTTCTTCCACTTGTCCAATTGACAGTCCTGGGAGGACTTCAGCCTGTCCCAGCTACTATGAGGTGACCACCAGGGACAGGTTCACCAGTCTGTGAAGGGGAGTTTTCACCGAGTGCTGTTGCTACTTTTACTCCAGGAAATCAATTAGCATCTCTGCTCGCCTTCCTCTAAAGATCACTACAAGTCGTCGCTACATATTTAGTGTATTGGTATGCAGGGTTGTTTCAATGTCCTCATCTAGCTCCTCTGTTTAAGAGAATAGGCAGCAGAAGACCACAGAAGACCACACCCAGGAACATTGTTCTGCAGCAACATTTGCTAATAGCAAACAGTTTTACTTGTAGTGCAGCGTTTTCACAGTGTAGTATTGCTTTTTTTTACTACAGGAAATCGACTCTGCTCACCTTTCTGTAAAAGTAACCACAAGACACCGACGTATATTTAGTGATCAGATATGAGAGTTTTTCAGCATCCTCATCTGACTTGGTACAAGACAGAAAGAAAATCGTAGAAAATAAGCATATTTCCAGAAGTTCTGAATTAGTTCTTTAACGAAAGTTCCTCCCCTAATATACAAGCTGAACTAAGAAAAAGGGCACTGTCTCAGTTTGATGTAATAATTTCATCGCCTTGCTCGGAGCTGTTTTGAATATGTAGGACAAGGTTTTGCATGGAAAACGTCTATATGCAGTCAGCTTCAAAAACTCTTCTTTAGCCTGTCATATGCCAATGAAGCCATTGTAACACAATGTGTTTTATATGATTGCTGCACTGTTGCTGCACTTTTACTTTACTCCCTGGAGAAGCAGTTTGGAAACTCATAAAGTATTAATTCATCTGAGATGTACTGTAAGATGCTGGAGCCTCTCAAACTGTGTGAGTGACTGACTGTTTTCATAAATGCCAAAGTGTACAGTTTAAGCAATTTTATACAAAACAAAAACATACACAAAATACCTACCAGAAAGAAGAGTTTAAGACACTGGTGCATATTCTGTATCTTCTCGTCATCCTTTTTCATTTTGATCCATAAATTTACCTCTATCTAGTCTATGCCTCTCTTTAAGATAAGAGATAAGATAAGATAAGACTTTATTGATCCCACAACGGGGAAATTTTTGCGTCACCTCAGCTCAGGTACAGATATATGAAGGACATACAAAAATACAATTAAGTACAATCAATGAAAAAAAGTAAGATAATACACTATATACAATGGTAGCATACTCAAGAGTCTTCCATGGGACACACATTAATCTGGTGTCTCATGTGGCCTCTCTAAGTATCATGATGGTCTCAACAGCTCAGTTTCTAATTATCAATAAGATAAAGACAAGATGCGTTTCCACAATTGTCTGTTTAAAAAAGATAATCCTTCACTGAAGCTGTGGGAGTGTTGGAGACAGCCCTGTGTGGCACGCACTCGCAGAAGCTGAACCTTTCTAGACTTTACTTGACAAGCGTGCATGTGAGGATTGAAATGTCTGAGGCAGCCAGATGAGACATTAAACAATCTTTAACCCGCGTCCTCCATGCTCTGCTCAAGCAGCACCTTAACAAACACCAAACTGAATATCCAGAGTCATGTGAGTGCTGCTCACACAAAATTTATGCCGTGTTACATGTGAGAAAAATCAACTTTGGAAAGCGTTCCAAGCTTGAGTCATTAAACAATTTCCAGTATTTGTATGTGGAAAAAAAACTAAATAAAAACAAAGCCAACTGCTGTTGGGCATTATAAGGGCATTGTAACAGTGGTCACACTGTGGTAATTCCTGCATGCATCCAGTGATTTTCCTTGTTATTGTCATGGAAATATCTGAATGAAGCCAGCAGGAACATACCTGCAAGAGAGTTCTGATTGAGAGAACAACATCTCAACACATAATGGCAGTAGTGTTACATATCTCCAGTACCTATTAAACTGAAATTGTGGTTCAGCAGCGGCAGTCCATGGACAGCCCGTCTACCTGCAGAGAGCGTCTGTAGTCGATGAAGGCAGTGCACAAAGTATGCGATACAGCCAGTCTGTGGTCTATTCTCGCTTGAGCTGTTGTCGGTCCATCATCCAGCCACGGAGAAGAGCAAAGTCGTAACATATAAAGAGCTGAAGTGAGACTGAGTGTTAAAAATAATGAGAAGTGTCCACTGCAGTCACTGTGTGTGCTTTTCATGCCGTGTTTTTGATCACATTCTCCTGCTCCTTCACTGTCACTCTCTTTCCTGTTCTGGAGCCTTATCAATTAATCAGCATCCACGTCGAGTGATGTGCATTTGGGATTTCGGAGTACTGCATCGGAGCACGGTGTTTGAAAATCTCACAAAAACAGCGTCAATGCAAAAGGGACGCTGTCTTTTTGTTTATGCGTTCAGAAAATTATCCAAAATCTCCACTCAACTCGAACAAGCTACAGGTTTGTCCACCCGCAAAACAAACAAAAATCAAAAACAAAATAAGAAAAATACAACAATCAAGCAACCAGTACTTTAGCTTTTTCCACTGATTTTAAGAAAAAGATCAATCTTCCATGTTTTTTAGCTTGTCAGGACAGTAGTTTTTAAGTGGTTGCTTTTTGGTGTGCTTCGCTTTAGAAGGCCTTAAAAGGTTAGCACCCACACTCCACACTTTTTATTAATCATTTAAAAAATTGACCTGTATAATACTAAGATGAAGGTCACCATGACAGATGCACAATCACTAGTTCATTTACTTTCCCAAAAGGTTGATTTTGTTGAGGAAACCTGCAGTCAGCTGAGACTGAAGACGTCGCTTGGACGAGTAACACAACGTTTCTCCCACTGGAAGCTCTACGTCCAGATCAACAGAATCAACCTTTTGGGATTTACTTACATGGATGATTTAACACGCATCGAGACGTTCATTTACTTTCCCCACAACAATTCAATTAATCTGACTGACTTTCACTCTTTATTTTTTCCCTGGTCTTAGGTCCCACTAGTGAGGCATAAAGTTTGAGAACCACTGATCAAGTGCACTGTGCTGTATCCCCCTGCAAAGCCTTCAGTTACCTACAAACCTCTCACCAAACCCCTAATCATATGTCCCCTGTGTGCATTTCTGCTAGGATTCGAGTCGATCGTCAAACCTGACCCTGCAGATGGGCACAAAAAACAGGCAGTCACGAGGTCATCCAGGCGAACCCTCAAGGTCACCATCACAAAATTAATGTTACTTGATTTAATCAAGACTTAAGTCACCCATTTTGCCCCGAAATGCTGGGACTCTAACGTTCCATATACTGCATTTTCTAACACGTGACATATTTTTTTCACATCTGTGGAGTAAATTTTTGCAGCCAATATCCAATTAGCCCAGCTGAGCACAAACATTTAGAAAAGGGGAAAAGTGAGCTGGTGATTGTGTGAGACAGATGAGCTTATTCAGTTGCTTCTAATCTTTATGCTACGCTAAGATAGCCAAATGCTGTAAGTATCATGGTTACTGTGTTAGTGAATGGCATCACTGGTCTCATCTAGTAGGTTTTTCCATTAGCCCAGGCTGGAGAGCTTTATCTGTGCGGTGCTCTGCCAAAGGTATGATGATATTTGTTTTCACAACACCTATTTAGCACACGACAAGAACGACCAAACCATGCTGCCGATGGCCTCCACCCCCATCCTCAGTGACTAAACTGAACTTTAGAAACCTTTTTGTTTACTGAAATCTCCACTGAAAGGAAAAGTTTACCCTTCATGTTCAGTGGATTGTTTCTGTTGTCAAGCAAGCTAGTCTGATAAGACCCGCAAACATTCAGGTAACAGAAAAATGGGGTTTGTTTTTTCCCCAACAAATGATAAAACCAGTTTCAAAAACTCCAAAGTTCTTCTAATTAATACCCAGTATAAGCAAAGTATGAACAGAAACTGCGATTAAAATATATATAAAAATCAGCTTACATACTGCGAGACTCCTTCACCTCTAAAGATGAGACCATCTTTTTACTCTCCTGCAGAGACCATCCCCCAACCCCACCCTTGCTACATTATTTCCACATGTTTACATTTAGGAAGAAGTTTTGCTTGAATTTCACTCACCATTTGTCCCCAGATAGACATTTTTTGCATAAAGGAAAATCCCTGCACTGACTTCTTTTTCAGAATAGAAATGCTCATTGTGACTGCTTAAATTAAGAGTTGCAGTTAGCGACTTGATAATAAAATGAGACAGGCCAGTCACGGCTTGTTTCCATTCTCAGCCCAGAGTCGTTAAATTGTCCCACAAGGGGCTCGGGTGAACAAAATAACTGTAACACTGCGACCTTTCCAATTTAGAAGCACCGGACCTGAAATACCAAACCTGCTTCAAATTTGACAAAATGGCTCTGTCTTTGAGGCCAGCCAGTGTGTGCGTGTGTTTGCGCACGCATGTGTGTGTTGGATGGGAAGCGAAGCCTCATCTGGTCTCTGCAGGAGAGTAAAAAGATGGTCTCATCTTTAGAGGTGAAGGAGTCTCGCAGCTGCTCTGTCTCAGAGACGAGACGACACAAACCTTTCTGCTGAAACTCTCAATAAAGGTTTTATTTTTCTGCCTTTAATCTACTGCAGAGGAAAAAGAAAATGTATAACCTCAGCAATACACATGCTACCATTCATTGTGTGCATTCTCTAAACCAAATATGTATTTTAAAGAGAAAACACCAGTTTTATTTTCTTTTTTCTTACACTGTGTTTCTCCATGACATCCAAATGACTCCATATTTCTCATTGTCTGTTGATGAAGTCGCTCACGCACGGGGAAATGAAAGATGTGTGATTACTGGCACCACCAAGTGGTGGCTTTAAAAAGAAAACCTGTACATGAAGAGAAACTGACACACTCCTTTACTTCTTTACTTTAGTAAGTAAATGAGACCCACAGTTAGAGGAACCATAGAAGCTGCATTTTTAATCACAATTTCAACATTCATACACGGTCTGTTTTTATACATATGTTATGGGTTTGTGAGATATTTTGAAGCGAACCAAGGGATTGAAACACTTGTAGATAGTAGTTTCCTTTATGACTTCCTCTTTCAGTTGAATGAACACCTCAAGGTAATGCAATACGTCACGGCGAGTATGATAAAACAGAAATAAATAGGATGAGTCTTGATCACAAGCTGTTTGCATGTTCCGCAAGGAAACCACAGCGAAGATTGAGGCATGCATCTCTCTCCCTGCTCCGCATGCTATACTCTGATATGATTTTGCATTTGAAGCAAACATAGCTGAATCCGATCAAGCAAATGCTACAGGGAAAGGATGTCGTGGTTGAAAAGATTATTTTTTAAATGCATCTTATTAGGAGAAATTATTAGTTGCCGTGAATTAATTTAAAAAAGAGGTTTAAAGATATTCTGGTTTCTTTGGTTTTTTATGGTTGTCCTTAATACATATGTGTGTGTGTGGGGGGGGGGGGGCCATGAATACTGCATAACTATATAAAGACTGTGTTGTGTAAGTGTCGCTCGAGACACTCGATGAGAGGCACAGGAGTCTATTTTAGGAGATGATTTTCCTTTCACAAATCTGTTTTAATTTGGAGTAATTTGTGCCAAATTCCAAAAGGTTTTGTCTTCAATAGTCATTGTTGGTCTCAGTCTTTTTCATGAAGTTTCTTGGAAATTACAAAAGTGTCAACTTTTTTTTTAAAACTGGCGGCATTATCCTTTTTTCAAGTGTGTAATGCAACAAGTTCAAGTTCAACATACATTTGACTGGTTAACATAATAGAAATTTATGACAAACGAAGGATTTCTGAGTTTCATACCATGGTTGTTTTCAGTTTTTTCCATTAAAATAAGTATGGTATTGTTTTCTTTGCTTTTAAATTCATTTATTTATATTTTTTAACAAATTTCTGCATATTGTAAATCAAGGATCCCTCCACTGTTGCTAATTTCTTGCTTTAGAGTCCAGCGATTATCCCTCTCCACACAACTAAATGTAAACCAACTATTTCTTCTTCAGTGTGTGAATGTGTGTGTGAATGGGTGGATGACTGGATATGTAAAGCGCTTTGGGGTCCTTAGGGACTAGTAAGGCGCTATATAAATACAGGCCATTTACAGGCCATTTACCATTCTTATTTTATGGCTTTAATCCCGCAGTGACACCCTTTAGCCCTCTCATGGCAGGCGTTGCAGATTTGCAACAGTTAAAAACTAACAACCTGATTACCCCACATACATGTTTTATGAGTTTTTTTACTCAGAAGTACCACTGCAGGACTTGGTTGTGCATTAGCAACAAAAAGTTTAATTTGAGCCTGAGAGGGTTAATAGCACTAACACCATTTACGATGTCATCATCTTATAAACAGTTAAAAAAGAATTCCTCAAGCATCCATATTAATTTACTTTTTTATCCACTGAGCATTACATAAAACTCTTACTATATACACTACAAGTTGATGTACTTCTACATAGCTGTCATACTTTTTGGCCTGCACAGCAATTTAAGTAGTCTCAGCCTGGCTGTAGTGCTGCTTTCAGGTCCATTTCAGATTTTAGGTTATATAAGAAAAACTGAAAAGCAGGGCATGTGGTACACAAGGTTCAAAATTATGGCAATAATATTTAATATACAGCTGTTTGAAAAACCACAATCAATCTTCCGTGTGGGGCACCTTTATTATATATGACTTAATCCTCACCAGTATAACAAACAACTGGAATGAGGGCATCCTGTTTATATAACACATTTCCTTTCAGCCGCAGTGATAAATACTGTTAGCTAATTCCAGCTGTGGACAGTCACAGTCTGCAGAGACTCATGATGGTTTTCACACTCAGGCTGGGATCAAATCATTACAGTCATCGCACAGTCAATTAACTTCCATTCTCTGCCCCGCCGTGCCCTTTAAACCACTTGAACCTCATGAGCACATTGAGATCTTTGGCTGATATGAATGAAGTAGCTGTCGGATGTAGACACTGTAGCCAATGAGGATGAAAAAGGCTCCTCCTGCTCAAAGTTAATGTGGATGGATTGCGTCCGAGGTGATGTACTGCCACATTTACTGGAAGCTGCAGCTGGGGTGAGGACCTGAACTGATAGCCTGCTAAAGTGCAGTGTCACAATATGACTGAAACCTGCTCTCCCAAAAAGGTATTACACACACGACCAGACGAGAGGTGGCCAGGAGAGTAAAGACCAGGTTTCAGTGGTCACAAGACTGCAGGATTTAGACTCCACCGTGCTACTGCTTATGCATTATTCTTGGACTCACGGTTGCTTATTTATAATTGCTAGAGCAACGCCTTCCTCCCAAGTGAATGGTGGTATGTGTCTATGTGTGCATATCATTTCTGAGTAGTTCAACAGTCCACAGTGTTTGCAAACTAAAGTCTGAAGAATTATTTCAATCACACAATTGCATAAACTTTACATTAAAAATGCAGTTTTTGAATCCAGTTATCATGGATTTGATTTCATTCATTATGTATTCAGGGATAAGATTCCCCCTACGATTCAAGTAATTTCTTGAATCGGTGTTAATGTCATCCCTACTACCTGCGAGCTTTGTTTATGATCAGCCACATACATGTGGTATAAACATACGAACCACATGATGACATCTGCAGTTTTTCAGTCAACACAACCCACCCACTTTAAACCAAAACACATCTTACCTTAGCTAGAAGCGATTTTAAACCTGTTTTAGGTGGTGCATTGCTGGTGCATTGTTATTCATTAATAATAATGAATAACAATGCACCAGCAATGAAGCAATAAATGCCTGAACTGTTCAGAAATATCCTGTCTCAGAAGACAGGATATTTCTGATTTTGGAGATATGGAAGTGTTCCTGGACCAGCGTGTCATGGTCCCAAGGTCTTTGTGGTTTTGATTGATTGATTGATTGATTGATTGATTGATTGATTGATTGATTGATTGATTGATTGATAATACTTTAACTAGGTTAAGGCTGCCAGCCATGCCAGCGCCATCTTTGTGTAGTTGGAGATCTTAGTTTTTTTTTTAAATATTAAAACCATTTTTGTTGTCGTTGTTGTTGTTTTTAGTTATTTTCATGTTTTTGTGTTTATTCAATGTTACGTACTTCCTTTTTTATTTTGTAACATTTGTTTCCTGCGTTGTTTATCTGGTTGTACTTTCCCCCATCTTGTTATCAAGATTCTCTTCAGATAACAAGATGGCCTCGTTTCCCCCCGGCTGCCTGCTCTGCCTCCCCTTTGTTCTTCGTCAGAGCGTCTGTGATCCTTAAGCGTTCCTCCCTCCGTGTTCATATTGATTTTGTCTTTCTCTGGCTTGCCTGCCTTTTTGGCTTCATGTTATGGATTTTACAAACAACTTCAATAAACAGGCACACCTTTTGATTAATCCAGCCTGCCTCCCACATCTGCATTTGAGTGCTTAATCGTACTTCATGACCCCATGCAGTGTTTTTCATGAAGAATCACGCCTGTATTTAATGCAGTGTTGCCCAAATGCCCAATAATCACCGACATCAATGCTGATTGTTGGGCTTGTCCTTTGCTTACAGAGATTTCTCTAAATTCTGTACTGTACTGTAGATCATAGGTGTCAAACTCTGGCCCGCGGGCCAAATTTGGCCTGCAGCCTAATTACATTTGGCCCGCAAAGCCATACCAGATTACTATCAGAGCTGGCCTACTGGTATTACACAGCTAATATATATTGTTTAGTATTAAGCTTAGCTTGTTCCATATTCAGTTTTCCAGCAAAACTTGTTTGAGTCCATAAGAAAAGATTCATTCTTAAATCTGGAGGAAGATTTTTTTTTCAATAAATATTAAGGTTAGCCCGCAACTTTGTTCCAGTTTTGAATTTTGGCCTACTGTGTGTTTGAGTTTGACACCCCTGCTGTAGATTAAGAGATATTCACAGGGGGGGGTTATTATTTTTTTGTTTGTTTGTTTGTTTGTTTGTTTGTTTTCTTCACATTGGTGAACTTATACCTGTTTTTGCTTCTGAGACTCTTTGCTGCTCTAAGATGCTCTTTTTATGCCCAACCATATTACTGACCTGGTGCCAATGAACCTAATTAGCTGCAAAATGTTCCTCCAGTGGTTTATTTTAGCACCACTAACTTTTCCAGCCTATTTGCTAAGATAGCCCAAACTTGTTTTAGATATGTTGCTGCCATCAAATGTTTTTCCCCACAATGGTATATTTTAGACATTAAATGCCTTTAATGTCTTCAATTTTAAATAAAATAATGCACCGTATTACGGGGTTTTTTTTGGAAGTTTTTGAAATGTTTTCACCGTTTGAAATTTGTGATGGCAGATCATGCCAAGATATTGCTGAAATAAGTTCTGCTATATTGTGGTTTTGATATCATTTGTAACAAAAATCTGGGCGACAGGAAATGAGACACAAATCATGTAAAAGATAAGATAAAGTCACTCTTTGTGTAAAAGATGAAGTTTACCTAAGAAGCTAGGCAATGATAAGCAACTATCTTGTGTTACGTTTATATGAGGCAAAATTGAACTTAACACTATAGAGTTATGTATACTGACAACAATAACGTGTCTTACTGAGGCGTTGGGTCAGTGATTGACTGCAATGATTCACATCAGGTTTAGATCTCTGGAGGAATGAATGCCTTTAATATTGATGGAGAGAGATCTAAAAACAGACTGTGCCGGTATTCAAAAAACCAACAGACATTACAATTGCAAACTTAACAGCACTCCAAACATAAATTTAAAACTGAAGCATATTTTTTAAATGGTTCGACAACGACCAGAAATAAAATAGAAAACAAAGAAAAAACCGTCTCAAATCGTGGCTCTGAAACACAGCTCATAATAGTAAAGATGATTTGTAATTTTTCCTCACAGGGTAAGTGGTGAACATGTTTACTTGTTTTATTTTAACAGGAAAAAAACACATGCTGATGCTATCAATGTTTCTCGCCACAGGCAGATGATGAGAAGCGTACAGCTGTTTGCCAGGTGCACCACATCAATAGGAAATGAATGCGTGAGCTATGATGCTTCCAGAAATGAGCAGCTTTTATCAGTCAGGCTTTTGGTAGCGTGCTTTATACGAAACGTTAAAGAAATTGAGATTTGTCAGGGGTTTGTTTTTTTCTGATTAAAGCAAATGCATTTGCTGTAACTTAACTTTCTACAACTAATAATTAGTAAATTACTTTCTAGTTAAGACAGTAAATTAAATCGACTTTAACATCACAACACATAAATGTATAATTTGCACAGTTTGCAGACACGGATGTGCTAAATTCCTAAACTTCTCAACAGCTTCTTGAATGCATTTTCACTAATGTAGTTATCTGAATGTTATAACTACTTCAGTACTACCGTGTATGAACTATACCGTTTTTTTAATAAATATATGTTACTAAAAAAAAAAAAAAAAAATATA
>NW_005187409.1:437689-456335 GCF_000239375.1 Pundamilia nyererei
TTTTATTTTATACGAAATCAAATTAAACACTGAACACAAAAGCTCATCATATGTATTTTTTTTAAATACTTTAGCAGAAAAAAAAGTATCACCTCTCTTAAATATGTATGTACAGAAGTTATTGGTTTCATACAAGCTAACCTTAGAAAGTTAAAAATAACACGTTACATTACAGCTTAACTGCAAAAAGTAAGAGAGAGACTAATCTATTTTTGTCTTGTACTGTAATCCAACACTTGGATAGGCAGGTACACCTTGTACCGGTTGCCAATTAAACTAGAGCTAACACAGAGAGACAGACAGACAATTGCATGCACATTCACAGTTTGGGACAATTTAGAATCACCAATTAACCTGACCCCACAAACTGCTTGTGTCTGGACATTAGGAGGATAGAGAAATTCAGTGGACAGTGGACTCGGAACCTGCTAAACACCTGACTTTCCCTTCAATGTCTCAGCACAAACTTTATGATTTTGAGTTAAATATGCTAACAAGTATTGGCTGTAACTTCATGGCATCTGGTACAAGAATGATCACTGCTGTGTATTTATGTCAGTGCTATATTTTTCCAGTGAATATGAATCAAACACCCAGAGGAAACAACTATCTCAACAACCACCACAGCCACCTCCATCATACAGTCTCTTAGCCTTTACATCTTGTTATTTGGTGAAAGTGTGTATATCTCCATTTTTACTACAAAATGAATAACAAACTCCAGTCAGCTTTATCTTACCTTTGCAGTCAGTGCCAATTAGCAAATAGCATGCTAACATGCTAATCTGAGCTTTGTAAATCAAAGCAACCCTGTGCCTAAAGCCTCACAGAACTGATAGCATGGCTGCAGATTGTATGTGACAGTACTGGAATGTTTTTGTCTAAGTGCTGTTGATATAGCCATTTTTTTCCCTTGTCAGATTTTGAATCACCTCTCCAGTGGAACAACCTCGAGTTACATGCATATTGAGTGTTTTTATCACCATAAAACAAGGCAGTAAACACCTACACATTTGCATTACTGACTTGCGTCACTGGCCTGCATCAATCTCAATGCAGGGTTGGCCTTCTGATGATTTGAATGTGCTTTCTGAGTGGGTTGTAGCACAGCTCCTAGCCTACTAACAATCAGCAGGCCAGCTCTCAGCTCATTAGCCCTGGCTCCACTCACTCAGACACACATCTTCCAGAGACTCCACACCACAGCAGGGGGAATGACTGGGATAAATAAGGAATAATCAAGGAATCGTTCTGACTGTGAGTTGACCTGAATATGGGGTTCCTTCCTGGAGGCTCTGCTGACACACTGCTACCATTATAATGAATGGAGCGATGCATGGATGCAAGATTGAGAGAAAAAGACTGAGTACAGTCACACTGATGCTCAGGGTGGAGGAGGACGCTCTTTTGTGGTTAGGTTCATACAGATGCTTGTTTCAGAACAACTTTTGCATGCTGTGACATCTACCCACAAGCTAAATTTAGAGTAGCTTCATTTGCAAGCCAAACAATATTAGTTTCTATAAACATACAAACAATCAGTGAGTGGGCAGTTGTGCCTTTTGCAGTAGACTAAACAAAAAAAAAACTCTTAGTAAAGTTTACGCTAACAGTTGACTGTGTCTCTGTGCAGCTTACATGAAAGACATCTGGGTCAGAGAAAGCAGCAAGATAAGAGAGAGGAAAATGAAAAATCACTATGTAGGAGGGGAGAAAAACAAATCTGTCACTATGGCCCTTCAAATTCAGCTCACAGACACAGATCAGGCAGTACATCCTTTAATCTGTAGTTATGATGAAGAATTTAATGACTTAATATAGCAAGATGAATGTCTAACGAATCATTTTCATGACAATCTGAAAGCGTTCTTATGTGAATTAACATCACCTTTATGCATTTCTGAATAATCAACACAATACATTTATCCGTCTTTCCACATTTTTCAGTTGAAGCTGATGAACCACAGTCTTTCACAAAGTTCACATAACCATGACACATCGCTGCAGTATCAGATCAGGTATCTTCCTCCATGAGGATAATATTTCATGTACAGGACATTCGTTTTCTAGTCAACTTCAGCGACGAGCCACCGCCGGTGTCTGTCCATCCATCATCTTCTGACCTTCAGCACTGTACCCTGACGGCTGCCCGGGGCACACTGGAGAGTGACTAATGTCATCTCAGCTGCCACCTCCCCGCACCAAAGGCCCCTGATATCCGTCCAGTATTATCCGAGCCTGGCGTCTACAGATTCCTATCTCTGCTCCCAGCTTTAATTATTCACGCCACTGAATCACACGCTCATCGGAGAGATAGCCAAACTGGTCAGACTGCCTGCCCTCTCCCTCTCCGCGATCTTATCTGGCTGTTTGAAATTATCTCATCCTTCTCCTCTATCTAACTAAAGGAACGATTCTCTGCATGTATCTCTGCATGTGTACACCACACTTAGTGGGTGTATTGTTGGGGATCAAAAGAGGAGAAATGTGTGAAGTTATTTGGATGAACCGTCTTCATATTTTATGTTCTGCCAACATATTTTCTGTGATGTCCTTGCTGGCCTTCATCATCAATGGGCACTGACAGCGTGTTTACAACCATTTTCAATCACACTGTCAGCAGGCTCAGAACTCACTGACTGCAGGTCATTCAATCTTTTCCAGATAACATGTGTCTTCTTTGCATAAAGGCCATCTACTGCTAAATCTAGAGCTTTTAATGTCAACTAAATAACGCGTGGCGATAAAAGTACGTTTGTTTCCATAGTGACAAATAATGCAACAAAGAAAGTCACATGGTGTCATTTTTGTATCATTAAAGATTGAAGCATAATTCAAGCTAAGTGCTTATTATGGTGAACACTGACCTTTATTGACAACTTTTGAAACTTTGAAAAATGACTGTTCTAAAAGCATGCAGTCAAATGTGGAATAGGTGAGAATCAAGACTTTTCACTTCTATCTCACTATTAGTTTATTGGGAAATACCTAAAGGAACTGAACATGTGAAAATGAAGAGGCTCTGAAACAGATCACAAATAGCAAGCCAAAATGCAACAACAACAACAACAACAACAACAACAACAACAACAACAATAATAATAACAATAATAATAATAATAATAATAATAATAATAATATTTGCATAGCACTTTTTCAAACTCATACACTCATATAATTATAGTTAGTTTCAGTTCCAGCACACAGTCAGGCAAATGGTCTTACATTCTTCACACATATAAACTTCCCTACATGCATTAATTAGATTAGATTAGATGTAAAATGGTGAAAATTAATGGAATAAAGATGAAGCAAAAGCTAATGTAGAAACATTTGTTTTCAACACTTGTTTAAAACAAACAACAGATACACGTCTATTAATTAGCAGCCAGGTGCTCGTGTACTTGATTAATCGTCTGAAAAGTGACCACCTCTATGAAAGCAGAAGTGTTGGTGCTGTACAGGTCTGGAACATTCGGGTGTTAACACAATGCAATGGAGGAAAAACAGCAACTCTTGCTGTCCATTAATCTGGGAAGGGTTGTAAAGGCGTTCCAAACCATTTGACGTTCATCATTCTACAGTAGGAATGTGGAAAACATTCGAGAAACGTGCCAGTCTCCTAGCAGTGGATGCAAATTCACCAGCAAATTCACCAAAGGTCAGATGGAGAAATGCTTAGAGAAATTGCAAAAACCCCAAGAGCTACATCTACAGGCCTCATTTATCATTTCAGTAGCTACCTGGGGACTGCAGATATATCTTAAATTTTCACGACAGGAAGTGTTGCCAGGAGAAATGCTCTTCTCAAAACATGGCAGCACAGCTTAGGTCTGTGAAAAATTGCATCTGACCAAACAACAAAGTCCTTTCGGCAGATAAGACCAAAGTTGCCATATTTGGTGAAACCAAAGACACCACGCCAGCACAAATATGTCATACCCACTGTCAAGCACAAGGGTTGAGGTTTTACTTTTTGTTTTGCAGCCATAGGACTTATGCACCTTCCAGTCAAACATGAGGCCATCTGTCCCACAGCTAAAGCTTTGGCTGAAACCGGCCAATGAAAGAGGAAAGTAAATCCAAGCACAGCATCAAATCTACAGCCAAAGGGCTAAAGAAGAAAAGAATCAAGGTCTTGCAAACAGGCAAAATCAACGTCCAGACCTCAGCTGTGGTGTGACTTTAAGAGATCTGTGCTAAAATGAATGCCCACAAACCTCAATGAACTGAACGCTGAAAAAGAAGGATGCCCCAAAACTCCTCCGCAACGATGGAGGAGACTGATAAGGTCACACACAAAATGTCATGCTTCGTACTTAACTTAAGTTGTTCTGCTAAATAGAGTTCTATTAGATCAGGTTTAGTTATATTTAGGTTTCCACACTGCGTTGGCATTTTTAGCTTCATTTTTGTTAAATGCTTGAACTTATTTTTTGTGGGGGGTTTTATACAACAGGGCTTCAGTGAGTTGTCATTACAAAGTGCAGCATTGCCTAAGCCTCGCAGTTCCGCTAAGACGGCTTTACACACCGAGTCTTGTCTGTTTTCTTTTTTATTCTTTCAGCTTTTGAGACATAAAAAAGCTAAATAAATCTTTTGATTGGTCAGAAAAAAAAACCAAATATAAATATCTATTAGGAAATATGTTTAAACCAATCCATTTGTGAATGTTAGGTAATTTCTTTGCAGGAAATGTCAGCCCACAGTTACTGTCACTTTGTGGTTCTTCTGTGTAGAGGAGGGCCTCCTGATACAGACTACTTCTGCAGCTGTTCAATGATGCTTCTTTACGTGATGTGGTTTATCAGCGCACTCACATACATCCTTCCTGTGGAGCTAGGAATTCAACATCTGTAACTCAAGCAAGACAACTATAAATACACTGAAGCTTAGGTGATATTAACCCTCTCAAGGCAGGCGTTGCAGATTTGCAACAGTTAAAAGCTAACAACCTGATTCCCCCACATACATATTTTATGAGTTTTTTGTACTCAGAAGTACCACTGCAGGTATTCTTTTGTGCATTAGCAACAAAAACTCAATTTGAGCCTGAGAGGGTTAAACTGAAACTTTGATCATACACGTACACAAATCTCTCCCATATTCAGCCTTTGTGTTCATCACACCCCAGACTGGGACTCTGGATCTTATTTCTTGATGACATGTCCAGGATAGAGGAGGCTCATTTTTTGGCTGCTGGGATGAGGATGAGGGGGGGGTTGAGGACACAGGATGGACTGCCAGATTGACAGGCCAGTGGAGCTGTCACTGGGGGCCAAGGTGTAGAGATGTTCAGGGAGTTGGCATTTGTGGCTCAAAAGATAAGCATCAGTGAGAATACGAGAGGCTTGATGGTAATCTTTCACAGGAAGTCAGGCTATACCATTGCAGAAGAAACCACAGGAGAGAGACTGACCTTGTGCGCTCGTGCTCTGCTGCATTGCTTTTTAGAGGGGACCAGGCCTCTTACCCTCTGCAGACAGGAAGACACTTTGCTGTAGCATTACTCTGTTTAAACAGACAGGCAGGTCAGCTCTAGAATGGATTTGCTGATCGCTGAGAAGTCGTCTGAAACTTCAGTATTTCAGTTTTTCATAACGGCAGCATTAAAAGCATTTAAATCCCCAATAATGTATGATGTAATTTATTTTTTACTCGGTTGCTCTAGGTGGCTTCTTTAACCTAAGCAACTAAAATAAACAGTACAAAGGTTAGCAGTAAGGTTACTATGTGCCCACAGACTATGTGAACTACTGTGAATGTGGGTGTTCAGCTCAGTCACTGACAGCTTATTAACCGAACTCACCAGAAACAAAAAAAATAAGTTTTTCTTTCATGTTTTTCTTTCCTTTTGTGTTTACTTAAAAAACAAAAACAAATTATATTCATAAATTATGTGTAACCTGATCTGTTTTGTTAAAATTACACTGATCATGGCCAAGTTTTCTTTAGCATGACCCAGTGACTGACAGGATGGTAAATATGACTAGAATTATTATACACAGAGGAAGAACATGGGATCAGGAGTCAGGTGAGAAGCTCAGGGTAGAACACAGAGAAGGATAAAAATGGATTCATGAATACAAAAGGAAAAGGATCGAATGACTAAAGCAAACACATGAAACTCTTCAAAATATAACAGGAAGTAACTTTAAAAAGACACAAAAACTACTTGCTTGCATGAACAGGAAGAACAGAAGAAGCTGGCCCGGAAAAGAAAAACATGTGAAGAAATATTTACGCTTTTATATTACATCTTTTAATATAACTACTTTCTTTTAAAAAGTATTTATTTTGTAGAAGTCTTGGTTGTATTGCTTGTATTATCATAATAGTTTGCAAGTTAACTACTTAGATCCCTATAAAAAATATTTACTTGGATCAAAGTACATGAAAGTCACAATTAACAGAAAAATAGCAGTTATCATCTAAGAATGAAGCAGAATTACATGTCAGCAGTGCATTGATTCCAGGCTTTACCATTTACAGATGGCCAAAGCAATAAAAGCGAAGCTCTAATAATGTGTGCAATCTTGGGACTGAAGGACCAAAAAGTTTTCCATTTCTCTTGAGCTAAAAGGTCATCTTAAGTGCGTGCACAGGTCACCACTTTCTGAATGTGTTAAAATGAGGCTTTTAAAGAGAACATTCGTTAAATACCTTCCTGGATTTGTTCCAGATCAAGTTTTGTTAAAAAAGAAGAAAACAATAAGTACTGTCTGCACGTTTATCGTGAGCTATCCTCAGTGACATTGGAGCTTCACTCCAATGTCACTTCATGGCCAACAATGACGCATTTAAAACACGATTCAGCAGATTTCCTTCATTTGAGCTATTACATTACTAATATTAGTTAGTTACATGTTTACAGCTGTCCAGTTTGGGTTTCTGGGTTTATAACTATCACATTAAATGCTAAAGGGTTGAATGTGTGAACAAAAGCTTTTCTTTTAGCAGTGCTTCCTAAGTATATCCTCAATACTTTATTAGGTGCTATAAAATGAGTAAATATTGCACTGAAGTCAAATTTGGTGCTAAAATATTTACTCAGATTACAATTTGGGCTCACCCATATGGTTGTTACATAAATGAAGCCAGTTGAAGAATGGGTAAATGTCACCGTGCTTCCTTTACCGCTTGGCAGAGCAGATGTCGAAATGTCATCATGTTCCTTTTAAAATCAACAGAAAAACCTACTTTAGTAAAGATTCGTTCGATCCTGATTTACTGAGCATCTGGTGTAGTGTTTAGCTTTATGCATGCTTTTAAAATAGTGTCAAACAATAAGCTGTCAAAATCACAGGGCGAAACAACACAGGAAATAATTCGCACAGAGCTAAAAGTTGCCACAGAAGTAATAAAGAAACTTAAACGAAGACTCGTGTTTGAAAGGACGCGTCTGCAAAATATTTTGTTCATTTTCTGAATTGACAATTTAGTGTTAGTAAAGTCAGGGCACAGATGCACAAGTAGAAACTGTCTGCAAAGAACAATTTTATTATCTAAAACAGAGAAGACCTCGAGTTATAGGCCAGTTACTCACCACACAGGAAGTTATTTTAGGTTACAGTGGGCTGCTTAACTCTGAGACTTAGAGACTTGATGCAACCTCAGTGTCTCTGCGCGTACACCGGGAAGGAAGACATACTGCAGACACTTTCTCTCTATAACCATACACAAACCAAAGAAGCACAAAACTGCTGGTCACTTACTGATGAAGGTGTGCTTGCTGTATAATCTTCAGAAAAGGTGGGTTCACTTTGAGTTGAATGTTGAAATTCTGCATTTGTGAGTGTGTAAATGCTACAAAAGAACAAAGCGCAGATGTTTCTCTGTGCTAAAAATAGATGAAAATGTGTGAATAGGAAAGGGGGTCTTTAAAAGGCAAGAGCTGCTGCAAAAGATGAGAAACTCACTTTGATTAAAATTCAAGAACAAGATTTCAGTTGGTTTAAATTTGATTAAAAAGTCGTTTTATTCTGTATTATGAACATTGAACTTCCTAAAACTGAAGTGTGATTGAAACCGTGTCAAGTTAATTATGGTCAATTCTAAAAATACATATATATGTATGTTAGAAATATAACGTGCCTCTAATTTTGATTCACAAAAATAATTACACAGAGCAAAATTGAAATATTTCACACTGCGTAACCAAATTACAGTCATAAAATGAAAACTGTCAACGAGCGCTTTTATTGCACAAGCTAAAAAGTCAAGTGTGCTAAGTGAGTTTGATAAAAGATGCACAAAGAGCGAACCAATCTACTTGCTTCTAACTACCTGCAAATCGATACAAATCGATTAACGTGTGTCAACAGAGGGAAATAACTTTTAATGATAAACATCATAATTTGTTGATGGCGCTTCCTCACACTGAGCTTATTCTCGCTCTCTGCAGTTGATACGTTCTTGATCTCCGTAGCAAAGCCAGGTCACAAATCCTTAAGTAGTCTGGTGGTTTGAGTTGCCACAATCCTCTGCACCCAATTTCCATGGGGCACAAGTTTATTTTCCAGACTAACTGCTTAACCTCAGATGCTAGCTCCATGTATCTAATCTCCTTTTTCATATGTCTCGCCCCACCCCACTTCCCGTGGCCCAGTAAGCTCTGCAAAGCAGTCAGGCAGCCCCACAGAGTGTTAGACCACAGTGCCAAATCCAATACTGAGTTTGCTGCTACTTGAGTCGGTAGCCTCTAATGTCAGCTGGCATTTTCACAATCCCTCAAATTGCTGAAATGTCCTAAATTCTATTTTGGGCAGGTTTCCTTCCTGCTTTCTGTTTTGTTTTCCTTCATGGCCAAAGAAAACTATCAAAAGCTGTCAATCAAAGACTGGTGGATAACTCGTGAGGATGTGGTTCTTTTCCTCTTTGTGCCCTTTTTGAAAACAGGATTTTAAAATTCATGGAATATTTTTAACCTCTTAAGACCCGAACTCTTCCACGGCATGCATTTTTAATTTCTCTTTGATATTTGGGCTGATTGGGGCACGATGAATGTAAAAACAAAGAATTACCAGATTTTTTATTTTTACCATATTTTTGTTTTTAAGAAAAATGAGAGCCACATCTGAGGATATTCGTTTACAATTTTGATAGAACGGTAGCAGAATAATGTCCTCGTAAGTGGATATCAGGCCCTTGTAGAGCAAAATTGAGTATTTTGGTCTAAATATCCCAAAATGTGATGTCCACATATGTGGACGCAGGTCCTAGGAGGTTAAAATTTGAAAATTACACAAGTGAAAGAACTGTGACTGCACGAGTCTGTCTCAGTGCAGCGTGCTAATACAAAAGCATAACAACTGTCCTTTTGCCCTTCAGCTGTTTCACTGTGAGATTGGATTTCAGTTCATTTGATCTGAGTGATCTAATGTGATCAAATTTTAAACGATTTCACAGCCACCTTTGTGATATTCACGAACTTGTGGACCACGTAAAATCTGCCCGCTTTTATTCACTTTAACCCCCGTTTTTTGGCATTAAGAAAGACTGAAACCTCTGGAGCACCTAATTATTGAACTGTTAATGAGGAAAACCGTCTGTGGCACATTGTGATTCAACAAGTATGTGCCTCTAAATTACAGAAGAAGTAAGACTTTTACTTTGGGCATACTCTTGCTAGTGATGTGTTAACCATTTGAAATACAGTGTATTTCAAACAGTGTAAAGTTAATCAGATTTAATGTATATTAAGTTTATTTGATTCAAAATACAACCGCACCAGCATGTTTGGGGTAAGGAGTGTTGACCGGTTAAATTATTCATGGATTAAATTCTGACATTGTGTATGGTTGTGAGTTTAAATTTTATGGATTTTTCATGAATTAATTGTTAGATTTTTAAGACAAAAACTTTAAACAAAATCTTAAAAAACAGCAACATTATCTTGAACATACAGAGAGATACTTTTAGACACATGCAGTGATATTACCGAGTTGCAGGGAAGGCTCACGTTTGATCATGTTTGATCTGGTCTTATTTGGGTGATCTACAACTTGTTCGGGATGCTAATTACTTTGCGTATTTAACCAAAATCTAATATCATGTTTCCTCTGCCTCCCATAATCCGCCAATACAGCCTTATTGCTCATTATGCTGATGACACTTGACCGAACCTTTTAGAAAAGTAAGTTATATAAAACAGTCATCACTGATGTTTAGGTATACTCATCTGTATGATTGAGCCAAGAGTGAAGGCAAGAGTGTGTAGCACTGACGCTGGTCTAGAAAAGTTATAAACTGAGTGTCCTCAGTTATTAATATGAGTTACCTCCATAAGCACCTCCATAAATCTAAACCAGGTCACGTCTCTTCCTTCAAATCCTGCAGAACCTCATTTTAAGTAGGAATAATGTTAATATGTGAACAATTATATTTAAAAAGTCAAATATAATCATTAGCAAGCTTGATCATCATCATGAATTTTAACTAATACAAGTTTTTTGGTTTGTTTCTTAGATTTTTGGGTGTTGTGGGGGGGGGTCAGAACTGTTGACCATAATTCAGCTATGACCAAGAAAAACTCGTCAGTGTTAATTTCAAAGACACTTTGTTACATGTAAACTCAGCGTGCTTAACATAAGATAAGAATACTTGAATAGTTCTGGTATTTTTGTTTTGCTTGGTTTTTTGTTTTTGTTTTTGTTTGTTTGCTTGTTTGTTTTTTGCTTTTTGGCATCATCAGTCCTTCCATTTGAAGAACAAACTCCAAAGCCAGGTGATAATGGAGGTGGGAATCACCATACATCCCACGATACGATATTATCACAATACATAACGCACGATACGATATTATTGCAATTTTAAAAAATATTTTGCAATATTCAGATTCTACATACATAAAGGTAAACTTTATCAATATTCATTTTATCTAATATCAAAGTCTCGCACTCAGTCTTTCTCTCATTTCAGTTTTATTGTTGACAAACTGAACGGTTTGTATTACAGTCTAGTCCAACTGAACTGAATGCAACCATCTGGTACAATTATAGCTATATAATTGTACCAGATGTACCATACAAGACCAAGACAGCTATATTGTACCATATAGCTATAATTATAGCTTCTGAACTATGAAATTTATGAAAACTATGCAGCCCCTTCAGCAACTGAAGAATTTGAAAGTAAATTAAAACAAAATATAATTTTGCATTAAATAAAAAAGTTTTAAACTTAATTAAAATAAAACATGTCTTAAATTAAAATAAGTAAACTGTCATGTTTATTGCTGCCAAAAACAAGTTAAACACATTTGGACAGTGTCAGGATTCTTGCTCAGAAAAAGGATCAACATGCTCTGAAGTCAGAACACAAAAACCTTTTTGTAACAAAATATCTATTTCTGCCGTCCCTGTATCGATACATTATTAGCAAACAAAATATCACGATACTACACAGTATCGATTTTTTCCACCACCCCTAGGTGATAATGTCAAATGTCAAATGATCAACCTTCAATGGATGGATGGATTGAGTTAACATTTTTTTAAAAAGTGTTTAAAAAATTCCTGAACAGTTTCTGTTATGTTAAAAATATAATTCAGACCCGAAAGAAAACATCGTGGCTCCAAGTGACAGCAGCAGGAGGCCACAAACGGCTCTGTTTTGTTGTATATAATGACCTCATTCCTCTGCATGTGTAACTGTTGAGTAAGAAAAGTCCAAGGACAAACTGTATTGGAAGGCCACATTCTTTTGCTGAACACCCAACTAATGATGTTTTTCATTTTTGTTTCACCCCCTCGTTAGCTGCAGAGAGAGGGAACAGCCATGAGTCTGCTGTGATAATGGTGAGTTATGGCGGCCGTATCCACAGCGTTTCGCTGCTGGTTCCACATGAATGTTCCCAGGGGATACGCTGGGAGTCTGCAGCCCCCTGTGTAATTACCTTTTAGCACAGAAATGACTGAAGTGAGATTCTGCTTTGTCATTGTTAGTGCATGGTAAAAACAACACATTGTAGGCGACAAGGATTGTTCTCTGTGATTTAGTAATATCATTTCTAAACTGAAATTGTGAAATATTTTATATTAGTGTCACCAATTATACAATAATTTTCTCATAAGTTTACATGCACTCTGCTGACATGTGTTGGTTACTAATAATAATACATGTTAATGAATTAATACATTATACGTCTATCATTTAAAAACATAAGAGGTTTAAAGAAATTAAAATAGTTGTTATATATTCTAGGTAAACGTATTGTTTGGGCGATTACTATATAATGTCAGCACCAAGGTATTACAAGGAAATGCTCTGTGTTTAGAGGAAAGCTTCTTCTGTACTTTCCTAAGCGCTTAGGTTCACGATGCTTCTCAGAAGTGCAGAGCAGAACGATGTTGCATGGCGCAAAGTGCTAACACTCAAACGTAATGGCCAAAGTCCTCTGGAAAGAGGCAACGGCTTGCATGTACATCAGAAAGGGACGAAATCTGATCTTAACTTAAAAACCTAAACGTATGTTTTTGTTCTTTTCTCATTCATCTGGATAACTCTATTGAACTCTATTGAACTCTATGATCTATATGATGATTCAAAGACTGAAAATGTCGAGTTAGAGTTGATTTCTACACCAAAAACATTATAGTTCAATCATATTCTGAAAAACTATTTTGAAGATTGTATCATGAACTACAGCAAACTACAAAAATGTGTAACAGACCTGAAGTAAAATCTAATGTTGCATATCTCAAATGTTTTCTTTTCATAAAAGTGTTTTTAGCTGAGGTGGACTAATATCTGTTTAAAAACCTATACTGTTACCTTTTTTTATTTGGTTTAAATGTCGATTAAGGATTGCTTGCAATTTAATTTTCTCATTAAGACTGCGTTAGTCAGGTAGTTTAGATAGATTAGTTTAATAAATGGGGAATTTAAAAAATACATTTCCAGCCCAGTATTTTTAAAATAAAGTCTCAGGGTGCATCATTAGAGACAGAAAACATGGACACATGGTTTCCACAAAATATTCAGGTTGGGTGGTGCACAAATGTCTAATGGTGACACTGCACCTGCTGGACACAAACATCAATTTCCTTGTGGAAAAGTCAGTCTTGACTGTTCTCCTCATTAAAAGCAAAGGAGTTCTGACGTGGAGGTTTTTAACTAAAGGAGAGGAGCAGGTTTGATTCGGCACGATCAATGCACCCGTTAACTGTGTATTCACCGTAATCTCACCCATCTTTCCAAATTTGCAACAGCAGGAACAAAATACCAAACATGGTCACAATGCACTTTGTGTCATATGTCATTAACTCCCAGAAATAGACGCTGCTGATTTTTAACACTGTGTCACAAGCTATCACCTCTTTTTCTATGATGTGTTGGCTTTGGTGCCTGTGTAATTGTAAATGAGGAAATCCCTGGGGGACAAGCAGCGGGTTATATCACCATAGTTGCTTCCTGTGCTTAGTGTAGTGTATGTGCATCGAAACTGCAAAGAGTTGCCTGCTCAGAATATGTTACTTTATACTGATGTTGAGGGCAAGAAAAGGCAAGTTAAAAAAAACTACAACAAAAAACAAAAATAATGGCAATAATAACAGCAGGCCAGTGTCATTTCCCACTCTAAAGAAGCTGCAATTTTCTTTTCACAGGATCGCAGCAGAGCAGAAAGGAACAGAACTCAAAGATATGCTAACGACGTAGAGGAACCAGAGTACGACGTGGTGGATAACCAGGAAGAAGTGCTTAGTGTACGCATTCTTCCTGCGAGGCCCATAAATGATGACCAAGAGTATGCAGGTAGAAAGAAAGTCTTTCATTTCTATTTTAATGTTAGTTTTGTTCAACATCTAGTACTGCTACTACCTCAGCTATAGCTTGATTTTAATTTCATGAGTTGAAAATGTATTTAAAGCGTCTTTAATGAGACCACTGAGAAAAGTTGTTTATTTGGTCCTAATAAAGCACATTAAAACATGAAAGTAAGAGGAGCTTAGTGATTATTATTATTATTATTATTATTATGATTATTATTATTATTATTATTATTATGTTTAATAGTGTTTTATTATTTCCTTTTTTCATTATTTCTTAAATGTATACATATACAGTGGATTAAGGACATACGTCCACAAGTAATTATTAAATGAATTGTTAAGCAGTTATCTTAATCTAAAACCACTAAAATGATTTTAATAATTCCCAAACTTCTTCAAACTTGACTTAAAGTACTATTTGTACTTGACACAGGGACACTGAGTCTATTTTACCTTCCTACACAGAGATGCTCTCATGAATGTAATTAGAATGAAGCTGAATGAGGTGCAGGGGAAAAAACAGATCTACCACAAACTGTGGTGAGAATGAAAGCAGCCTGGATCTGAGAAAGAGCTCATGCTGAGTGAGCATGATCTGCCAGTGGGTCTCCAGGGCCATCTGTTGGCTGAGTCAGACTGCGGGAGATTACAATTATCCAGCAGCTGAGGGGGAAGAGAGGGAAATGTGCAGTGCGAACAAGCTCGCTTTACTCTCCTGCTTGGATGTGGCCCGCAGCCAGGGGCCTCACAGCTGCATGTCTACAACTTTATAGTGAATGTGGCTTTTAAATTTGTTCACACTTGGAGCATTCTCCCTCTGTAATCAATACAGTCTGCTGCTGCAGTGCACTACTGGGACCGACATCGACCGACTTACAGGAATGATACAAACTCACAGGGTGTTTAAACTGTCAGCTTACACTGGAACTTCTTAAAGTACTATCATCACAGTCATTGATGAGAGTGTTTCTTTGGCTCTTAAGACAGGGATCTCCCAAGGTCATCATCAGCTCACAACCTTTCATCACTCTCCCCTGTAAGGTTTCTTTTTTGGTCTTCATTAATGAATATACAATTTGAATGGAACTACCTTACTGACCGTACTCCACATTTCGTTGTGCTCTTCAATCAATCAGGGAAACTCAAACATCCTCCCAAGATGTCCACCCAGAGAAACGCCATTTTCAACAGGTAAACCTACAACGCATTTAAAATTGAGTGATTACTGTGGTAAAGACACTGAGCAGTAGCAGTGGAATTCAAATCAGAGACATCTTTAATTAACAATTAGTTAATCAGTTAATTAACAATTAAAATAACTTAATTACATAATCGCGCACATCCATACTTTGCCTGGTAACAGCAGCTTGTGCTGGCAAATATGATCAATGAAAATGAGAAAACATTGGATAAATATTGAAGGTAACTTAGTCTTTGCAATGGCTTAATAATTTCTCTCTTCTTGGTTGCTGCTCATCAAAGCATAGAGTCACTTAGACGGCATTACTCATGCTGAAAACCCATATGATGCAACTAACTTCATTAATTAGTTGCTGTCTGCCCTTGCACCTTTGCACTGCCAGAGTGGGCAGCGACTAGCTAATGAACATAGTGAAGCAAATACTAGCTCTAATTGTCGCTTAAAATCAAAGAAGAATGAAAAGAAAGTACTTCAAAAGAAATCTGAAGTTGTGTTTTACACTTGACTGACAAAGTAGGAAAGTCAACTCCACCTAAACAACTTGGGGATTTAGTGGTAGCTGTCGATATTCAGCTAGTTTTTAACTCAACCAGATAACATGAAGTTATGTAGTTCATTTCATCAGTCTGTGTGTCTTTTTGTTGTATTGTTTGTGGTAATGCTCAGAAACGAATGGATAGGTTGACATGAAAAGTTTACCAGAGATGGCACAGAGGGCGACATAGAGGTGACTGCACCACTGGGAAGGGCAAACATTTAAAATTAATAAACATTTCAAAAATGGGAGACATTGTCTTGAAATTCTTAAGAATATTTTTTAACTAAGCAGGATCTAGATATACCTCTCATCCATGCATGGTGTGGTGAGAAATATTCAGCCTCTAGTGATGTGCAGTCTTTGGCGACTCTTTTTTTCTGTTTAATTTAATGCAGCTTGACATAAAATACTTTTCTCTCATAGATTTACAGCTTCTGATCTCAGTAGATTTGGTATCCTGTAATACTAAAGCTGATTATTACAGATTAATTGAAGGATGCTGGTTGTCTTTAGTTAAATGTACTGTAATGTTTTCCGTAAACTGAGTAAAAGCTGATTCTGTCCCAGAAGAAGAACCTTTTCACCTTTGTCTTCTGTGTTTGAAACACAGCACCTGTGATAAATAGAGATCTGAAGCCTGGCCGACAAAAGATGAAAACAGGTAACATCTCAGCTGACTGACATTGTTTTGCCTTTCTGGGTCACAGTTTAAATCTCATATTGTATATTCACGTGGTGTAGTTACAGATAGGAGGATCCCACCTGTGCCAAAAGGAGACCAGGTAACTTCACCTGCCAAACAATACAGTTTACTCTACTACTGTTTGTTTGTTTTTTTATCTTTCAATAAATTGTAATGCTGACAAACTATTAAAAAGGTGACCAACTTTTTCTCTTTCTAACATTACAGCACTCACAAAGGTAATTTGCTAAATTATTGTTTAAGTTACTCATTGTTGTATTTATCTGCCTTATGGACGCACTTACTGTTTGATTCTTTGTTCCTGCAGGAGTTTGCAATCACCGTCACCTTTTACCCTGGAGTTGGTCAATGTCTTGTCTGGAAAGGCTCCACAGCAAGGTTGCAGGAGAGAGTGAGTACTGTTTTATTTTACATGTAGAACCTGACACTTGTCCCAGTTCCCTGTGGTTTTAATTTGCTGGAGTTGACGATAACCCAGTGTGACGTTTCCCCTGCAATAATGGTGTAAAGCAAAAACAACCCCACAGTTTGTACAGTGTAGCGATGACACCATCTGCTGGTTGGAAAGATTATCACAGAAAATGCTGGAGGCTCTTCTGACATGTTATTTAATGTCATTTGATTTCAGCAGAGAGCACGGGACCACTAGAAATGTAAGTAGCTGAAAATGCTGAACCTATTAGAAGGTGTTGTTTGCATTTTATTCACCATCTCTTAACAAACTAAGTCCTGTGAGAAATACTGTAAAATAAACATGCTTTCCTTATTCATATATACATTTGATTTTATTCCACAAATTTCACCAAGCATTGTCGTTTAACTCTCTTTTTATACTTTTAACAGGCAGAGTTTAGTTCACATATGAAAGGTAAGATAAACATCACAGCCTCTTGTGATAAAGTGTTACCAATAATTGTTTACAACTGTATTAACACATAAAGGGTTTTTATTTTTAGGTCCACTCAGTTCTGAAAGTCTTACACACGGCAGTTACAGGCATTCACTGGATTTGGAGTCTCACTTAGAAAGAAGGTCTGACTTTATATTTTCAGGCTTCTCAAGATGCTTTTTTAAATGTCTTATTTACATGCATCTTTTCTGTCTTTTATTTAGGACCCATCAAAGTCTAGGTAAGTATCTTTGGACTCGTCATCATCAGTCATTATACAGTTACTGACTTAATAAGTCCCCCCTGACATCTACTTAAAGAAAGGGTCCCATCAAAACGCCATCACCATGAATGGCCTCAGACGAAAGAAGACTTTGACCAGCACGACTTTGTCCCAATGGAAAAGCCTCAACAGGTACATGTGCTGCTACAGTCATGTGAAAAAGAAAGTTTTTGTTGAAGTATGTCTGTAAAGGTTCTCAGTCATCCAGGTCATCGTACTCTAAGGAGCTTGGAAGGAAGCATCTGGACTTCTTTAAGAGACTTTTCCCCTCTCATCCAAGAAGCTTCTTCAGTTCTAAGAGCAGTTGGTGGATAGTCCCAGATTCCCAGCCCTATGGGAGTGTCCCCAAGAGGGTCATGGACCCCGTAAGGATCCTCTACCTAATCACATGAGCCAAGGTGTGAAAGTGGGTGTGAGTCACAATCAGCGAGGTTTCAGGTGAACCCACTGTGAAAACTAGCCCAATGGGTTCACAACATGGAAGAGCCACCTCCACGGGACACAACTCGCATGCATCTAAAGGACAAAGGTCATTGTTTCAAGGACGCCAATGTTCACATGTTGGACAGAGAGGACAGACGGTTTGAAAGAGGAGTGAAAGAAGCATCTATGTCCACTGTGAGCGACCATCTTTGAACAGAGAAGGTGGCTTACGACACCAACTGACATCTACAATCCAGTTTTGAGTTCCCTCCCCAGACACCTTAACACCCACTCACATCCTGGGCCATTTAACCTCAGTAAATCACATGACAGTGTGGGGATAGGTTTCACAGTGGGTTCACCTGAAACCTTGGCTGATTGTGACCCACACCCACTTTCACACCGTGGCTCGTGTGATTCGGTAGAGGATCAAGAGGGGGTCCATGACCCTCTTGGGGACACCCCCATAGGGCTTAAAATCTGGGACTCTCCACCAACTGCTATTAGAACTGAAGAAGCTTCTTTGAAGAGAGGGGAAACATCTTCAAGGAAACTTAAAGAAGTCCAGACGCTTTTCTTTCCAAACTTAAAATTTTCATAGAACTCTAAAAAAGACATTTGAAACTTTACCAGTCCCTTGTGTCATTGTGGAGAGATTTTGGCCCACTCTTCTTTACAACATTGCTTCAGTTCATTGAGGTTTGCAGGCATTTGTTCATGTGCAGCTTTCTTAGGGTCCCACCGTCTATTTTAATCAGGTTGAGGTCTGGACTTTGACTGGGTCATTCGTTGTAGATTTGCTGCTGTACTTGGGATGATTTTCCCGGTTGCATGATC
>NW_005187409.1:463378-476559 GCF_000239375.1 Pundamilia nyererei
CGAAATGTTATAAGGATTTTATTTTTATTTTATCACGATTTTATTTTAAATTATTACAAGAGTTGGGAAATTCCCAGTGCTAGGTTTCAGTTAGCTTGACTCAGTGCCATTCAGTGGCTCTGGCTTAAGTGCAGTGAATTGATTTAGAGAGTGCTCTGCAGTATTTCTGTTGGTAACTTAACTAAAGATAGCAAGTGAAACCATTTATAACATGGAGCTAAAGTTTACTAATTTTTACAATATAAGTGGGAAAATGACAGATTGAAAGCCACTTTTACAAGCTAAATAGCAAATTTAAGGCTAAACAAACTACTTCAAGTCACTTGATTGATTGATTGATTGATTGATTGATTTATTGATTGATTGATTGATTGATTGATTGAGTAACAATACTTCATTTATCCCGAGGGAAATTGTTTAAAAGGCTACCAGACAATCCGGTGCCATCATGAGCACCTTTTCTGACCATACATGGAATACACAAACATAACACTGGGAAGACAGGTAGGGGAGGTATGAAAAAAACAATGGAAATACACACGAGGAAAGAGGAGGAGAAAAAAGATATCCTCGCAGACTGAGCTCCTCAGGGAGAGCAGTTTGAGAACAGAAAAAAACACCTCAGCACAGAAAGCACATAAATCTTCACATCTTACAACCTAAAAGCACATGACTTGCAGCGGGGGGTGAGTCAGGAGTTAGTCCATGTACACAGCAGCCAGCCTTCCAGTGCTAGACAGATCCGCCTGCCTACTTCAGGTGGGAGTAAACGTTTGGATTAGCGGTAATAAAAGCCGAGGGAGGTCAACAGGGATCACTGACTGTTTTAGGAGCTTTTTGAGATTAAATAGAAGAAAATACATAACATTAAACATGTTAACAACACAAAAGCCATATTAAACGCAGACTACTTTAGACCCGGAAGTAGGATTCGTCACGTCATCACTGAACAACCGGATAGGGCTTTGAAGTTGACCTCACGCCGCAATGCATTGTGGGAGCGCGGCACCATTTTCGGGGTCTACGAATCAAAACAAACACACTGTGTTGGAACGACGATTACAAGATGCTTAAAAGCAGCTCAAAAGAGAAAGGACGAGATAGAGACCGATTGCGTTCAGAGGCGAAGCAGCGGTACTTGCAGAAAATAGCCTGCATTGGAAATGTGGACCCGTATGAAATACGGCCGTGGAGTAGAAACCCTGAAGACCAACCGCTGCTGACGTAGCCTGACATATTTTCATACCTTGTCTGTGGAGTCAGCGCATACAAGTCATCATTCAAACAAAGGTAAGTCAGCTCGAGTACTGCGAGTAAAATGCGTTTGATTTCCCTGCAAACATTCACATCAGTGCAGCATAAATTCATTCATGAGGGGGTTAGGGGTTACCTCTGCTTCAGTTCCTCATCCTGTTATTTGTAGATTTCAGCCCTTTAATTTTTTAGAGTGAATGAAAACCTAAATGAAGTGATGATGAGCAGTTTTACTTTCAGGCTGATTCCATCAAAGTAATCAAACTGATTCGTTGTGCTGTTGCTCTGTCGTTATCTGAGCTGCAGTTTAAACCTGTTGTCTGGGTCAAAGTCACATGACCTCTGCTGCATCCTCAGAGCCTGTGGTTTAGTCTGAACCAGCTGCTGTATCCTGTAGAAGGCGCTGTTTCAGAGGTTTGACTTAACTTTAACTTGTTAAACTGCAGCTGGGCTCAGTGATAGAGCAGCAGCCCTGGGGAGTCCAACATCACTCTACTCAACCAAAACTGATGTGAACAGAAAAACAAGTTCTTACCTGTTCTCCAGATCAAAACAGATAAAATTCCCACCACAAAGTCTCAGAACTGTTTAAAATTGGAAGGCCAGCTGCAGGAGGCTGGCCTTCCAATACCTTTTGTTGGTGTAATACTAATCTTGGCCACAAGAGGCTGCAATGCACCACGTTCCCAGTCTAAATGGGTGATTTTACAGTTTTTTCTGAATGCTTAAACCCTAACTGTGATTCCTGTAGCACAATCTCTAAAACTATTCAGACTTATAGCAAAACCACTCACTGAGTTTGCAAAACTAAAAGCACAAAAACTGCTTTGGACTCAGTTTGCAATTTTGTAACACACACTTTGCAAAACTGTAGGCACAATTCACTGCACAACACTCAATTACCAAATTTCCAACACACTCCTAGCAAAAGTATACACATGTATGGCTATCATTAACACTAATTCGCCAACTGTCTGGCACACTTTCACATATGAAAACTTCTTTAGATAATTAGTTCACTTTGCAATCAGCCTAAGCACTATAATACAGGTAAGCTGTGTGTGCGGAGTACAATGGAGGGAGCAGGAAGAGTGAGAAGTAGAGGAGGCCGAGGAAGAGGACGTGGAGGTGAAGAAGTAGGATGAAGAGGACGACAAGGACAAGGAGGAGCAAGAGGAAGATGAGGAGGGGGGAGAGGAAGATGAGGAGGGGGGAGAGGAAGGGTAGGAAGAGTAAGAAATAGAATTGCTGATGACATCAGAGCTACAATAGTGGACCATGTAATCAACCGTGGAATGACCCTGAGGGTAGCTGGCCAACGGGTCCAGCCTAACTCGAGCCGCTACACTGGAGCAAGTATCAAAAGGACATCTTGAAATGAGAATCGGTTAGTACAGTCACTTCGCACAAAGATTTGTAGCACTGCCATATGCCAATGAGAAACACACCAATACCATTGATGTACAAATACTGAAATTGTTACTTTACAGAATTGCTAGATGACCAGATGCTGGGGCAGAGGAAGCATGTTCACTGCAGACCAAGTAACCCATATAGTCATTATGGCGATTGCAAATAATCCTATACTTGGAAATAAACACTTGTGTTTGTTTTGATGTGTGTGAATAAACAGCAGTACTTGAAGTTTGGATCCCTCTATGCTTATGGATCTATGACAGAAGTATGAGCTCAAACTGACATAGCCTACCTTGTGCACAGAGGAAGCAAAAGCCAGATGTGTTTTGTATTCATACCATCAGTGTGCAGTTGGCGCATTGTGTGCTTAGTAGATGATGGCTTGTGTGTACTGTTTGATACGGAAACACCATTTTTACGAAGGTGTGAAGAGTTAATCTAGCTGTGTTTGCTTTTGCAAGAGAACTACAATGTTTTGATCATTGGGTGACAGGTTTTCTAATTTGTGTGAAGAGTTTTGCAAAAATAGCCAATAGTTACAAAAAATGTGCTCAAGCCATCAGAAAAAACTGTAATATCAGTGTCTGTCCAGGAACACTGTGGACGACACTGTCACATGATTCAACGTGGACACTTATTGCACAATGACCTGTTTCAGTTATTTATCAGTCTTTCATTTTGTTCATGTGTGTGTGGACACATATGATTTTCAGTTAAAACCTCAGTGAAGTCAGAGAAATGAGACCCAGAATAATCAGTGTGGAGAACTCTGGCTCCACCTGGTGGACAGCTGTAGAAGGACGTCTCAAAATATCTGTGGATGGAGACTCACTGCTCTTTTACAATATTCTCTTTCTAATTCTCCAATTATATCTGTTTTTCACTGAACTGTTAATATATTTATTTTCCATGTGCACATGAATGGACTTGATCATTCAGGTTCTGAATGGGTTAAACACAGAGAGATGAGAGTTAACTCCATCTAAAGCACAGAGAGCTCTGATTTATATTTCTGTAATTCTAATGTCTCAGTTTTAAATGGTCTTTGTCTTCGAGGTAAAATATTTAATGATGCATTTATGTGATGAAGAAAGATGGACACATTAAAGACGACATAACAAACAGGAGGAGTGGAGGAGAAGAAATGATGCCACCTAGTGGCTGTTAAAATGATATCCTGATTATTTGTTCCAGTATCATTCTCCTGAGTATTATTCCTCCTGCAGATGCTGTTTCTTTTTTCTCTCTTCCTCTTTTGAGCTCTTTGATTTGTATTGAAGGAATCTGAAGGATTTTCCAGCCTGAATTTATTTTTGTGTGAGTTTGGAGTCTTGATTCATTGGTAAATGCACTTTATGGATATAAATTAATCTCAGTGACTCATGTTTGTACTATTCCTCAAACTGTTGACAGGACATCTCCATCTATAAACACAGTAAGTTATTAGTCTTGGGATTGTGTATTTTTGAGCCATGGAGTTTTAATCTTTTTTTCTTTCTTTCTTTCTTTCTTTTAAAAACTTGTCTAAAGCCCAGAAAAATCATTTTCCTCTGATTAATGTCAGGGCTGTGCACAGTCATGTTGTGTTTTGGAAACAGGGATCATTGTTCGGTTACAGCAGATGCAGTGTAGATGTGGAAGATTAAAGAGAAAACTGAAGAAATGACACAAAGGTGAGACTTCATTTTCACACACTCAGCTATTTGGATTTTGTGGTTTTGCCTTGTATTTGTTGATCACCTGTCAGACTTTGTTTTTGAATCATTAAATTTCATAAGTATTTCCTGATATGATGATCGGTGGTTTTTCCCTACTGCCCTGTAACACTTCTTTTTAGGGTGTTGTAATTGACCTTATGTGTGTGAGAGAGAATACAGCACCTATAGAATATCTGCATCTTCTTCTTGTCTGTTATTACTGAAGCAGCTCTGTCTGGTGGGGGCAGGTATTGAAATATGTGAACACATTAGTTTAAAGTTATTGGAAGATATAATTGATATTATTTTACAATTGTATAATTACAATTTTAACATGTGCTTTTATTGATTGGTTTGTTAAACCAGAGCTGCATGAATTTCTCTGAATTTCTTTCCAAACAACAGAACTTAGTGACTGGTTGTGACAGAAGCTGAAGTGTGTTCTGTTTGTTTTCTGGCTGTTTGTGAGCAGTTTCAGCACTTTCTCTGCTTTGACAGTATCCACTGCATCAGCTGTTAGCAGCAGTGGCACATGAAGCGTGGTAATAGCTTATTAATAATGGTAAAGCTGGGTAATAGCAGTCGTTGTTGTCTCATGATGTTTGACTGGATGCAAACCACAGGCTCTGAGGACGCAGCAGAGGTCATGTGACTTTGACCCAGACAACAGGTTTAAACTGCAGCTCAGATAACGACAGAGCATCAGCACATTGAATCTACAAGTAGCAGCAGCAGTAACAGTAGTAGTTGTTGTTTTCCTCTCCTAATATTTCACTGGATGTAGTAGTACTTGCAGTAAACAAAGTAGTCGCAGGAATAATAGCAGCAGCAGTAGCGGTAATAGTAGTAGTAGTCTCCTGATGTTTGAGTGGATGCAAATGATGCAGCCGAGCTGCTCTGTCTGTTTAAAGATGGAGGCAGCTGCTCAGCTGCACCATCAGCGTCTCTCTGTGTATTTAAGCAAACAGAACCTGCTGTCTATTCAAATACTGAGTTTCTAGAGTCCTTTCATTACTGGATGTTCTTTGTCAGACTGAATGTGACGGTGGATCCACAGGTCTGTTCCATCAGGACTCACTCTGTGTTCGTCTGATTGATTCAACAGGAAGAACTTCTTCTGTCTTGTGTGATGGACGGTGGAGACAGACGTTGGTCAGGATCAACATGTGACACCATATCCATGACATTAGTGTTTAATCACATGACCAGCAGACTTTGGCTGACCAGAGGCGTCCATCTTTGTTTGGTTTTCAGCCTCTTCTGTCTCATTAAGTGTCAAGTTGGACTCATTGGAGCTTTTAGACAAATCTGAGTTTCCCAGTCGTGATGAAGTCGACGAGTCCTCCAACTTAAACCACCATATACTTAGTTAGTCCCTACCCTCTGATACGAGCCACAGCAGTGCACCAGCTGCAGGTGTACCGGACCGTTGTCTTTGGTCTGCAGCTCTAACTCTGTGAAGGCTGCTGTCTGGTCTCTGGCTCGCAGCCATAGACCCAACTCTGATCACCGGTGATGATCCCTGACATGAAGGGTGGGTCGTCCTGGGCCTGTTGATGGAGATCATCACCAACAGAGACACTGTGCTGTGTTAGGAGCCTGACACCTACAGTTATACTGATTACTGATAACCTCTGCACCAGTAACAGACAGAGATATGATGTTTTCAGGATGTCTGTCTGTCCTGCTCTCATGGAGAAAATATCTCAGGAACATCTTGAGAGAATTTCCTATAATTTGACACAAACGTTCACTTGGTCTCAGAGATAAACGGATTCGATTTTGGTCAAAGGTGGAAGGTCATAACTAATGTACTGATTATGACTAATTTCTGCCAGAGGCCTAAGAGGTTAAAGTGATGAAGTGATGACATTTTCTATCCAAAAGGTCAAAGGTTAGCTTCAGTGTGACATCATGGACATGGGCGACCGTGGCTCAGGGGGGTTGGGAATCGCATCTGTAACCGGAAGGTCACCGGTTCGATCCCCGGGCTCTCTGTCCTGGTCGTTGTGTCCTTGGGCAAGACACTTTACCCTACTTGCCTACTGGTGTTGGCCAGAGGGGCCGATGGCGCGATATGGCAGCCTGGCTTCTGTCAGTCTGCCCCAGGGCAGCTGTGGCTACACCTGTAGCTGCCTCCACCAGTGTGTGAATGAATAGTGGTATTGTAAAGCGCTTTGGGTGCCTTGAAAAGCACTATATAAATCCAATCCATTATTATTATTATTATTATTATTATTATTATCATAACCTTTCTATCCATTATTCAACACCATACCTCAGGAACAGAAGGGGAGACTGTGACCATATTTCCTGAAACTTGATTGGTTTATGGAGGCGTACCACCACCAGGCCCTGATTCTGATTCTCTTTGTCCTGTTGAACTAAGTGCAGGATCAGACTCTGTTAACATTAGTGTGTATACTCAGCGTATAAGAGAGAGAAGAAGGGAGGTAAAGCCCTGTCTCATGGCTACAATTCACATCTGCCATCTCCTGTACGTGGTGTTTTCTAACTGGTAAAGACGAGGTGGTTCAGACCGTTGAACGGTATCTCTTTGTGGTTTTGGTCTTTTCATATAAAGCAGTCGTCTTCCTATCATTTCTCCATATAAGGTAAACCTCTGTGCCTCCAGCTCCACCTGCTCCAAAGTGGATGAGAATCATGTGGCTGAAGGGAAGGTGTGGTCAGTCAGCCTCCTATAAGAATAACTGGTTGTGCTGTGTGGAGCTCAGAGGTCACAGACCATCATCCAACAACCATCCAGACTACCTGCTGATCAGCTCCACCAGCCTCACCTTTCTGGTCCAGTATCCAGCTCTCCAAGCTTCTTCCCAGGTCTGAGTCTTTAGCATTTATTTATCTAACAGGGATCGTACAGTTAAACATAGTTACATACAGATGATGTACAGAGATCCAGGTTTATGATACCTTCAGTATCACTCTCAAATCTGCGGCTCTATAGAAAATCAATAGGCTGCAGTACAATCTGTTAATGGCTCAGTCAAACTGAGAATATGTTTGTCTTCCATCCTACAAAGGTTGTTAAGGCTGTGAATAATAATTTTAAACATGTGAGAGACCAAACATATTTTACAGGCCTAATTTTTGGGACCTGAACATTAAAGATTCAAACCTGAGATGTGCTGAAATCTCTTTCCTGGATTCTGCCTGGTTTGACACAGATCGACCTCATTGTTTCACTTGTGTAGTGGAAAGTTCAGGTTTTTTGAATCTGGGTTTCCATGCCTGAGTCTTTGACTGACAAACATGACTGACCACAGGTTGTTCACTTCTTTTACCACTTGTTGCCGCTCTGTTCATGACTCCTTTGTTCTGATATCTGGGAAAATGTTAAATACTGTTGAATGAGAACTTGATGTAAAAATGCTGCATTTCACTGGTCTCTGCTCCTTCAAGGTTCGTTTTCATGAGACAGAAACTAAAACCTGATCTTTGTTTGATCATTTAAAATCAATATTAATGTTGGCTATAGTTAGAGAAACATTTGTCATCACCTGCTTCATACAGTCAGCTCACAGAGAAAAGATGTAACACACCAGTGAGGTCAGTATAATGAGGCTGTGATGTTATTAACCTGTGCAGGCTCTGTCCACAGTCATGAACTGTGTCATTACTTCACAGTGTTCATCCAATGATGTGAAAATGTTCTATATTTAAAATGTTAATGTTTTTCTCACAAAAACATTTTCCACAGTCGTTTCTACAACACATCATTTAAACTTTGTTCTGAAATGTTGTTTTGATGAAGTTCAAAAAATTATTCTGACCAAATATTACCAAAGATTATTGATCATGTTCAGGTTAGTTTCTCCCTCCCCTCCCTCTCCCCATGTCTCTCTCTCTCAATTATAGGTAAGTTATGGAGCAGATGTAACTCTTAACTCAGGTTAGGGAGAATTGAATAAGCCATAGATATGTAACCCTGGAAGTAATAATGAGGGACTGACCATTCTTTGTTCCTTTTTTTCTCTGGCCATTGAATGTTTTGCTGCTGCTTTCAGCTCCAACACAGAAGTGAGATCAGAAAGCAAGAGTTCAAAGTCTGACAATATGCAGATGATGTTTTAATATATTCGTCTAAATTAGACCTGTCCATTTCCTCCTTTTGAACATAATGAGTGACTTTAACAAACTGGCAGAGTACACAGTTATGTATATAGTAAATTATGTAAGTTACATGGTCTTAAACAAACTTTTCTCTGAGCAGAAGAGGTAACTTTAATGTAACCATTTCACCAGACAAGAACATCAATATGGAACAATTTTACAATGTTTTAAAAACTGCCCCTTTGTACAGTATCTGTAAATCACAGCTGAAGATTAGGGACAGATCGCGGTCGTATCAGATAAATTATAGGTAAGTTATGGGAAGGCTCAGACAATAAAAACACGAGTGGCCATGGTTCAGTTGATAAAGGGACAAATGTTCCTGCAGGTCTGTGATGGGATGTGAACTCTGGTCTCTGGTATGAAGGTCAGACGTACACATCCATCAAAGGACATGATGCAAATCTTAATGAACTGTCCAATATGGGCTTCATTTGCAGGATACTGAGCTGGTTTTATGGCCCAGTTTCACAAATTTGTCCTGGACAGAATCACAGTCTGTGCACCAAACAAAACTCTCAGTCCGTCAGTCTGAATAAGGAAAACTTCTAGAAAACAGCAGGTTGTGAAGGGAGGGTGAGGTACTCTTCAATGTACAGCATTAAGGAAAATGTCCCATGTTATGTTATCTGTGTTGCAGTCATGGCGTCTCCACGGTGGTCTACCTCCATGCTGTTGGCTTCACTGATCCTCCTTCTTTACTGGACGACCTCCTCTGCTCGGTCACATGACTCCACCTCCACCGACCTGTCTCCACCACACAGGGTAAAAAGCGTCCTGCCTTTCCGTACCAGGGAGCAGGTCGCAGCATCTGTGCAATTTTCAAAAGACACTCTGACTATAATCAGTGAAGCGATTGGAAAGAAAAATCCTGATAAATTGTCAGGTGTGTTGAAGGGGATCTCAGCATTCACCAAAGTTGCTCTTCAATTCATACGTCTGGCATCGCCGGTTGCAAATTTGGTCTTGGCATTTGTCCCTCAGGAAAACCCTGTGAAGGAGCTGAGGGAAGGGTTTGCTGAGGTGAACAGGAAACTGGACTCTCTCTCCCTCCAGATCTCCAACCTGGCAACAGATGTAGAATGGTTCAACTACGCCAGCGTCTATTCTCAAGATGAGGTCCGCATCCTCAACGCCTGGAAGAAGTTTGAAGAGTTCCGTGAGAACAGTGGGTTGGTAAAAACTGCTGAAGACAGACTCCGACTGGCAGAGATATTCACCAACTACTATGAGAACACAGCAGTTGAGGCCAGTGTGGCCAACCTCTACCATTACCTGACAGTCAGCAGCACGTCTCTCAGTGGAAACCTCAACGACCTGCTGAAGAAGAAGTTTAAATGTAGCATCAGAGAGATCGGTAAATATAACATATATTTTAGCAGCTTGCTGGTGAAGGGAATGTTCCTCAACCAGCTCTACTGGGATCTGGTTGGTTTTAACCCATCAAACAAAGAAGCTGAACAAACCAAGATGTTGAAGACCGTCTCCAAGGCTCAGATATCAGCTCTGAAATTCTGCCTGGACAACTACAAGAAGTACATGAAGAAGGATGTGGAGGAGATCGGAAAAGCAATGAATCCTGATGACAAAACCTCCATCGCTGATCAGGTGAAAAAGGCTCTGGACAACAAGTACAACTGGTATAACTGGGTGGTGCTGGTGTACAACACAGACCAGGAGCAAAACTACATCTATAGATATAATATGACAAATGTCCCTGTGGGTAAGATCACTGTGGCTGTAGACTATACTCAGAAAACAAACGAAGAAAGAAAAGAAGTTAAGAATCAGTTGAATTCTTGTTACAAGGAGAAATTGGTTGCTATTTCTCCAGATTTTATAAAAAAATGGATGCTGTGTGAGGATATTAAACATAAAAAACTGTGCAGTCATAAGGTGGCTGGTGTTCCTGTCACAGAGTATATCAAAGTGATGTACAGCAGCTATTCAACTGCTAATGACTTTGTTGTAAACCCAAATGCCCTGCAGAGTTTCGAGTGTACATTGGACCATTACGTTTACAACATCCATCTCTATTACTCCAAATCCTTACCCGTCTGTGACCCTGATCCCTGTAAGAACAAAGGAGTGTGTGAGAGGCTGCTGGATTCCAATGAATGGCTGTGTAACTGCCCAGATCGTTACTATGGAGACAGATGTGAAAAGGATTCTGAAATCCGCAGGAGCCCAGTGGCCAAAGTAGAACATCCTGTGCCTGATATCAGCACCCTGAAAATCATGCTGGACAAGATTCTCAAGAGACTTAATTTGACATCTTCCAATCAGTAGCAGGATTCTGCAGGAAAGACAACGTGATGCAAACTCAGACACTGAGGAGAGAACCAACAAAACAGATGTGGAGTCACAGAAAGTTTAGAATAATCTGAAAACAGCTAAACAACTTATCAATCACACATCCAGGACAGTTTGATCTGTTCTTTAACTTCATTCAAACAGAACCAAAAACCTTTTTCATCATCATCTCTATGTGCTTCACTTCTTTGCTCTTGTCTGTGATTGTAAAAGAAGCAGATGTCATGTTATTAAAATCATCTCCAGCTTCATTCTGAGAGTTTTCATTGTTTCTGTTTGACTCTGAAGATAAAGTGAAGTTTGATTCCAACACATGAAAACAGGAAAAACTCTGACTCTTGTCATTAAAATGAGGAAGTTTTATAATGAGTCATCCTGTCAATTTTCAGCTCAGTGTTGTTGACTCAGTCACATTCTCATTCATACATCAAGACATCAGCAGCGCTAATTCATCTCAGTTCAGAAGAAAAAGTCCAGTTTACTGGTTGAGTTCAAGGTTTTAATGGTCAGAGACCTTGTGTTTAAGAGGACACAGCTCACAGGGGGAGGAGGTGTTTTTATATTTTCTATTTAAGCCGGGAGAGTCAGGTGTCCGGTCCTGGTGTCTGTTGGTAATGTGAGCAGGGACTGGAGGAGGTCGGACAGCAGGGGGAGCTGTGTGGATACGGTGTGACAGGTAGGCGCGTGTGACAGATGTAAACAGTCTGACCCCGGCATCGGCCTCAACTGTTCATAACTCAAAATGTTTATAACATTTTTTTCCATGTGCACATGAATGAACTTCATCAGCAGGTTCTGACTGGGTTAAACACAGAGAGATGAGAGTTAACAGACTCAGTAAACCAGCTCCGAAGGACTTGGCTCCATCTAGTGGACATTCTTAGAATAACTATCAGTTTCTAAAAATGGTCTTTGTATTCCAGGTTGTATTTAGCTGTCAGTTTACAGGCTGATCTGTTCTTTCATGTTGATATATTTTGTATTTAGCTCCATCTAAAGCACAGAGAGCTCTGATTTATATTTCTGTAATTCTAATGTCTCAGTTTTAAATGGTCTTTGTCTTCTACGTAAAATATTTAATGATTCATTTATGTGATGAAGGAAGATGGACACATTAAAGACGAAATAACAAACAGGAAATCTGTAGTGGAGAAGAAGAAATGTTGCCACCTGGTGGCTGTGAAAATGATTGCCTGATTATTTGTTCCAGTATGATATCATTCTGAGTATTATTCCTCCTACAGATGCTGTCTCTTTTCTCTCTCTTCTTTTTTGAGCTCTTTGATTTGTATTGAAGGAATCTGAAGGATTTTTCAGCCTGAATTTATTTTTGTTTGGTTTGAGTTGAGTCTTGATGTTTTTTTAGTAAATGCATTAACAATGAACTCCATGTTGCATTAAACTGAAGGATCATCTTCAGTTTCCAGTAAGTCAGATCAGGTAAAATCTGAAAACTTGCTATCAAGTTCTGTGTACCAGGTTTTGAGGTAGGTGGTTTTGTTGTGGTGCTCGCTATGGGTCAGGGTCTGAATGTTTGGGTCTGCCTTTTTCCAAACACAGACTCAAAATATTTATGATAATTGTCAAATCCTTAATGAATATATTTTCTGTTAAGCCCTTAGTGACAATCTTACACATTTACAGTAGAATTGTGCAGCTTAGTCCTAAAATACAGTCTACCAAATGTGCTGTTGACAGCATCAAAATCCAAAAACTAATTTAACTGTCTTCCACATTATGCATGTTAGCAGATAAATCAACATGGCAGACTCCAGGAGGTGTTTTTGTTGAGCACAGTGGGCTGGACTGTGTCAAATTTCAAGTCAGTTGGACTTGATGCGACGGACGTGGCCTTTCCAAAACTGAAGACAACAAATCTGCGAAAACACAGTTTCTTTTTAAGCAGGCTATTTAAGTTTCTAAACCTAACTGTAACCTTTGTTTGTTTGTTTGAGTTTTATGACGGGTTCAGATGATGGCAGTGGGTGAAAAGAGACTTTAGATAATCAGGAAAAAGCAGGATACCTAAACAAAAACTTGGATGAAACAGTTTTTGTTCAGGTGCTCAGCATGTTGCGTTATGTCACTGGGCAGAGGCTGGTGTTGTGAAACCTTGTGCATGTGTGCACGTGACATAGCAACACGTTCTCACTCCCAACTTGTCAAACGTGTGAGGCATGGTCAGGCTCCCTCTGCTTCACTTATCAACGCGCAGGGTACCCCCCTCGGGTCGAGAATTGACGTGCAGGGTCCTCTCATTGAATACTATAGAGCTCCCTAAACGTTGCTTATTGACGACAAGAGATTGCTGGAAGAGCCTGTTGTCCGTATATTTATACATTTCCAAAATCACATTGTAGTGACGTATAC
>NW_005187409.1:478660-486729 GCF_000239375.1 Pundamilia nyererei
CAGATGTTAAACAGAGTTATTTGGATCTATATCAGTTGAAAGTGTAAAAACAACACACCAAAAGCACAGTTTAACAGGAGTATTCTTTTCTTTCTGTAACTCCTCCCATTAGGATGGTGCATTTTTGGTACGAGACTGCTCCACCAACAGCAACTTTGAACCCTTGGTATTGGTTGTGTATCATGAGAAGAAGGTTTACAATGTCAAAATTCGGTTTGTCGAGAGCACAAAAAAGTACGCATTGGGCACAGGATATCGTTCAAATGATGTGAGTGAACACATTTCAGAAAATGTTTCATTAAGAACCCTCAATCGCACTATATTTACTCTAATTCCCTTTGTTTTTCCTCAGATGTTTGACTCTGTGGCAGACATCATCAAGTTCCACTCCATATTTCCAATAACACTTGTCAGTGGGAGAACCGCGATGGGAAACAAGTACCCAGACAACTGTGTGCTGACATTTCCTATAACAAAAGGGGATGTTGAACGGTTGCTACAATAACATGTGAACCTTGCCAACAAAGATTTGTCAATGTGCTTCTTGTGTCATGTGTGTTCACAGTTCCACAAAAACTGTAGCGCTGTCATTCTGAGCAAGTTGGGGTGGATGGATTTTGTAAAAGAAAAATATATACGTTGATCAGACGTGCCTATAATTTCTGGTTATTTTGATAATAATAATAATGTGCTAATGGTTTTTAAATTAATCCCATAGACAAGTGGTTCTCAAATTCTTTGGGTCCAGTGACACAAAATCTCCTATAATCAAAATATTGATTTGGCTGGTTCTGCCACAGCATTCGAAAATCTTCCCACACCTGCTAGCTACCAGGCTAATAAACTAGCAAGTGATTTCATTGTTGCAGTGAGTCACAATCATATCAGTTCCTCCTGTTCCTCCATAATATGGTAGCAATTACTGGATAAAATATGCTTTTGTTATTGAATCAAATGGTCCCCAATCTGTAAAATGCACTTTTTAATGATCTAGCGCAATTTAACAAATAATTTTACAGATCCCCTGTCCCCCGGACCCGATTAGAGACCCACTTCTCTCTGACAGATAATAGTGATCTACCCTAATTATCCTAATTTAATGTCTTCAAATTGTATATTTTGTAGCAACAATCTAAAATAAAAAGTCTGCAACTGTACAGTTATACAAACCAAAAAGCTAGAACCAAATAGCGTAATCTTTGGTCATTTTTTGCTTTATATGGATATGTGTATAAACATATACACATATCTACTGAGAAATAAAAGAAATATTAAATATTAATCTCTTAAATACTAATCTGGTTTTTGGACAGTTGATTTGGAATTCAGTTAAACACTGATCATGAATCCATATAAAAAAGTTAGCATTTTCATGTGTTTCGCCTCCTTGTATACTTTTCTTGGCAGGAATGGACTTCCATACCTACTTCACATTTTCCTTTCTTTTTCTTAAATCAGACTTACTTCCCTGTCCTTATTTTTAACCAGCACAATGCTGTTTTTCAGTCATGAACTGCATGAAATGTTATAAGGATTTTATTTTTATTTTATCACGATTTTATTTTAAATTATTACAAGAGTTGGGAAATTCCCAGTGCTAGGTTTCAGTTAGCTTGACTCAGTGCCATTCAGTGGCTCTGGCTTAAGTGCAGTGAATTGATTTAGAGAGTGCTCTGCAGTATTTCTGTTGGTAACTTAACTAAAGATAGCAAGTGAAACCATTTATAACATGGAGCTAAAGTTTACTAATTTTTACAATATAAGTGGGAAAATGACAGATTGAAAGCCACTTTTACAAGCTAAATAGCAAATTTAAGGCTAAACAAACTACTTCAAGTCACTTGATTGATTGATTGATTGATTGATTGATTTATTGATTGATTGATTGATTGATTGATTGAGTAACAATACTTCATTTATCCCGAGGGAAATTGTTTAAAAGGCTACCAGACAATCCGGTGCCATCATGAGCACCTTTTCTGACCATACATGGAATACACAAACATAACACTGGGAAGACAGGTAGGGGAGGTATGAAAAAAACAATGGAAATACACACGAGGAAAGAGGAGGAGAAAAAAGATATCCTCGCAGACTGAGCTCCTCAGGGAGAGCAGTTTGAGAACAGAAAAAAACACCTCAGCACAGAAAGCACATAAATCTTCACATCTTACAACCTAAAAGCACATGACTTGCAGCGGGGGGGGAGTCAGGAGTTAGTCCATGTACACAGCAGCCAGCCTTCCAGTGCTAGACAGATCCGCCTGCCTACTTCGGGTGGGAGTAAACGTTTGGAGGCATGGGGGGGGGTAAGTGCGTGTCTGTGTACATGGGAGATTTGCGTGTGTGTGTGTGTGTGTGTGTGTGTGTATCCTGTGTTCAACTTGAGAGAGAGTTTCACCCGGTTAAGCAACAGTCAACAGTCCTCCAGCTGACCCATGTGACCTTGAAGGATAGGAGCAGATGGTCAAAAATAATGAACTGGTATGCATAATTACAGCCATACCAGATAGTAAGCTCATGGAGAAATGCAGTCAAAGTTAAAAACATCGATTGATTGATAGATGGCAGAGTCAAAGGAGAGAAACAAAGGTGCAGAAGTGGCTCAGTAAACTTGTGAGAGCATAATATGAACAATTTTCCATTAGTTTTACAAAACCAGAGTGAGGTCATTTAAACCTAAACCATGGAGCTCCCAGTGCACAGCATTTGTGCTGATGTTAAGGAGGGGGAGGTTTCGAGGCTCTGTGGTTATTGAGTCAGCGAACCCCGTTATGCATTGTATCCTTCAGCACTGCCCCCACCCTGGTCATGATTTTGGGGGGGGGGGGTCTAAACACTTCCCCTTTCCAATAATAGTACCTACAGCTGTGGAATATCTAGGAAGTTAGGAATTTCACAAACTTATTGCAACAGTAATGTCCTATTACAATACCGATTTCAAATTCAGTGACCTGTTTAGAAACAACCTATTATTTCACAAACGTTTATGACACACTGCATGGCTGCGTGCTTGCTTTTATACACTTATACTAATGTGATAGAAAACAACTTCAAAGATTAAGAGTTGTGGCCTAATAGTGTAGATGCACAATTTAATGAATGACCTCTTTTTAGGTCATATACTTCCCAAAATCTGACCTACATAGGTCCGGTCCAGAGTCTTCCTTAGTCGTGATGGTTACATGATTGTTGCAGAACTATTGTTAACTGAATTAGCTTAAGCTTGAGCAGAAAAACTTCGCTGGCAATGTATGAGTTTAATTCTTCATTACCGTACTTATAAATGGATCATATAGTTGTGCATCAGCAGAAGTCAGCTGAAGGTCACAGTGATCTCTTTGGATAGCCCTGGACCCCGTATGTCTGTCCAAAAAGCAGACACTGCATTATGTAGATAGGAGATAACCCATTTAGGACTGTGATTATTAAGTGTACCAAGTGCCGTCGACTGCATGTGTCAGGAGTATCGGAACAGTTGAGACACATTTTTTCTAAACACCGCGTCTCTGTGGCTTTTAAACTACAAAATACAAAAATTGGTCCACCGCAAGGATCGGGTCCCCCGACACAAACAGAGTAACATAGTGTACGCTGTTAAGTGCAGGAGGATTGCCAGGATTTATACAAACAACCTCTGGCGAAGAGGATGGCACAACGCAGCAGAGCCACATTGTCAGGCCAGGACTCTGCAGTCTATTCACACCTACAGGCCAGGAGACACTCTTTCAAGGATGAGGATGTAACATCCTGGACAGGGAGGAACGCTGGTTTGAGCGCAGAGTCAAGGAGGCCATTTACATGAAAAGGGAAAGACCATCTCTGAGTGGAGGAGGGGCCTAAGGGTACGTCTGTCACCATCTTACAATGCTGTGATTGCAGCCATTCCCCAACTCTCTGTGAATGGGACTCATGGACATGGATCAGTGAGCTTTGATCAGTGAGCTTTGATCAGTGGTTGTTGATCAATGGTCATGAGAATTTGCATATTAATGATCAAGGATCAGACCTCGCAGCACATTGTTCCTTCAGTGGGCTGGTTTCAGTCATTATGCAAATGTGCTGTTTATAAGATTGAAACCTGCAGTCAGCTGAGACTGAAGACGTCACTTGGATGATGATGAAACGTTTCTCCCACTGAAAACGTTACGTCCAGAATCAACTTTTGGGGATTTCCTTACCTGGATGATTGAGCATGCATCAATGATAATGGATTGGATTTATATAGCGCTTTTCAAGGCACCCAAAGCACTTTACAATGCCACTATTCACTCTCACATTCACACACTGGTGGAGGCAGCTACGGTTGTAGCCACAGCTGCCCTGGGGCAGACTGACAGAGGCGAGGCTGCCATATCATGCCAACGGGCCCTCTGGCCAACACCAGTAGGCGGTAGGGTAAATGTGTCACTCCTATTTAGCTTTTAGATGAGGTTAAAGGCAATCATTGTTTGTTGTTTCCTTGGTTTCTGTGTTTGGGCTCTTGTATCGTTCATCATGTGTTAGGTCTGTTAAGCTTGTGTTGTCATGTCTATTTTCAGTGTTTCCTGTTTTATTTTGTGTTCTTTGTTCATTGTATTTAGTTTTACTTCCCCTGTCCTGTCATTAGGCTCATGTCAGTCAGCTGGTCCCCATGTGTTCCCACTTCCCCTAATCACCTCCTGTGTATTTAAGTCCTCTGTTTTCAGTGTGTCATTGTCAGATCGTCGGCGTTGTTTCCAGGCCAAGAGTGCATGTCACGTTGTTTCATGTTAGGTCCATGTTCCTGTTGTAGGTTTTTATTTAATTTAGCTCACCCAGTTTAGTTTTTTATTAGTCTTGCTTTTTGCCTTTTGCTTGCAGTTATTTTGCCAGCCTCGATAAACGGCTCATGTTTGGTTATTCAAGTCACGTTTCACATTTCGTTTCGTCTGCATTTGGGTCCACCTTTCACTCTACACGCTGATTGTGACAACAACAGTCTACTCAAGGTGTTTTATATTGTAAGTTAAAGACCCTACAATAATCCAATAATCTTATGGTTTTCCATTATAAACCAACCTGATAAGTGCCAAGTGTACAGTGTAGCAGTCACAAGGCATTTGATTGCTTTAATACACATCTTAGAAGCTTGATGCCTTCGATGCTTGTTGCCTCCTGGGAACACGAGGTGGGTCTGAGCCCGCGCTGGAGTGACGGCGCAGTGGCAGGATGGCTGCTGTGTTGCCTGGGATTACTGCTTATCCCCTACCCAACCCTGTTGCTGGTCACGTGCTCTACAATGTTGTACTGTGGACATGTATGTGCTTTCTGTGCTGTCCTCCTGTAGCCCAGCATGAGCAGAGGTCCTTTTTTTTTTTTTTTTTTTTTTTTCCCTCTTGTACTTTCCCATTGTAGTGTACATTTCAGTGGTTTTGTGTAATGCCACCGTTCTCGGACGTGTGTGTGTGTGTGGGGGGGGGAGGGCGGGTTCATTCCACTGCAGGGCGACCTGCTACTGCATGTGGCGAATAAAATTTGAACTTGATTCTAATAGGAACCCCTGCTGTATTCATAAACTTCCCTTTTCTGTCAGTATTTTAGATGTCACCAGGGATCAACAGTTACATTTGGGCCTAGAGCGCTACTGAAGATCTGGAGTGTGAACCACTAATGGAGAATTATACATAGACAATGTTTGTATCCCAGTTGATGCCAAAAATTAGGTCCATAGGTATTTGGAAAGCCACAGTTTTTGTCATTTTTCCTCACTAGACCACCACGGTGGATTCAAGCAGTCTAACAAAGGCATTGCACTACATTTTTTAGAAGTTACAGCCATTTATATACATGGTGCACCATTTTCAGGCTCAAAAATGAGCAATTGACTGACAAACAGTTTTATGGCCAGGTAAGACCTGCTTGTCAGTCAATTCCAAGACAAACCAGATAAAAGGTCATCAAAGAAAACATTCGCAAGCTGGTTCCACTGGCAGCCATTCATGCCAGTGGCATAACAATGCCTGCATGTCATGTATAACAGGTAATGTGGTATGCTGCCTCTTTCTTCATCATTTTTCTTCCCATGATTTCTGTAGATTAATCTTAGTTCATCTGCCCCATTGTGCAGGTTCTTTTATGTTTTCTGGCAAAGTCTGATCTTATCTGGCCTTCTAGCTCTAGAGCAGGGGTGCCCAATCCCGGTCCTCGAGAGCTACCGTCCTGCAGCTTTTAGATGCATCCCTACTCCAACACAGCTGAATCAAATGAATGGCTTGTTATCAGGCCTTTGCCAAACACGATGGCATGCTGAAGAGGTAATCAAACCATTTGATTCAGCTGTGTTGAAGTAGGGATGCATCTAAAAGCTGTAGGACGGTAGCTCTCGAGGACCGGGATTGGGCACCCCTGCTCTAGAGTGTCAACAGTGAGTAGCACCTTGTTGTAAAACCTCCTGTATTTAAATTCATGAAAGTACCTGTTGATTGTGAAAGTCTCACAGGAGGCAGCATGTGAAACTTGACACATTCTTGTCGAATTTTGGGGGATGGGTTAGGCTTATATTTGGTTAACTGCCTGAACCTTTTCCAGATCAGTCGTTAGCTGAAAAGTGTTGTAGTCATTAAGTTTCTTCGAGTTTTTAAACCTAGCCTTGACTTAGCCTTGAACCAGGGCTCGGCATTATTATAACTCACCCTGCTGTGTGATGGTATGCAGCTGTCATCACGGAAGTTGGACGTCACAGCATTTGTATACTAAATCAGACTGTTGGATCGCAGTTCTCCCATTCAGTGAAGTCCAGACACGCCTGCATATTCTTTATAGCCTTATTAATCCACTCCTTAAATGTCTTTGCAGCAAGTTTAGAAAGTTTTAGTTCATGCCTGTATGCAGGGATCAGTCCACCAGTCCCATGATCCAGCCATGACTTTAAGCTTTATTAAAGTTTTTAAATTTAAGTTTGTCACCCAAACTAAGGCTCCCCAAGAGAGGGGTTTGATAGTTGAACACTGCTTTTAGAATCTCTAGGAATCACAAAAGCCCTTTTCTATTACTCGGCACGGTCAGCGGGTACTTTTATGTACCGTTCGTGTTGCTTATTAATTACGTAAAGGGACGCTTAGACGTGTTGCTATGACGACAACCACACAGGTTAAGTAGCACTGGATTGTAATGGAAAACCAGTCGATCCGAGTCGAGTTATAGCGATCCATGGCGAGTCAGAGTAGGAACTAATGGACAAGAGGGCTAAATAAACCTTCACTTAGACCAACGTGTTCTGTTGAGATAATAAAATACCATAAGGTCTTTAGGATATGATGTACCCCGTTACGTACAACTTTGTATGCGACAAGATTGACTTTGAATTCAGCACTTGATAACCATGTCTGTCTGAACAAAACATTACTAACTCTTCAACAGAGTCACCATTGCCCCACCAGAGAAAACAGGCCCACTGTATGCAAATGGTGAATGCATAGTGTCACTCAGCTCCTGCCCCCTCCTTTGTTGGGAGATTGCAGTTGTTAACAGGTTGTTAAATGGCATCCTCTCCCCAAGTGTTATTAAGAGGTGGAGTGACTTTACTTTTGACTGGCTACCATTACAAAATATATCAGATTTTGTGAGGCGAGGACTGTACGTTGCTTTGTGAACAAACCACGGATCACTACTACCTGAAAAACTGTTTAATAAAAAAACAAAAGAAACCCTTCAGGTCTGAAAAAATGGAAAAAACTGAACATACAGCATACAAAAAAGGGGTGAGCCAACTCTGAAGCTGAAAGGCTTCAACATGAGGGCCAAAATGTTGAAGTTCTTCTTTTAGTCAGATTGTGGTGAGCTCCTAAGGGACAAGAATAAAATCAGAATCAGAAAGGGTTTTATTGCCAAATGTTGAGCAGGTTTACAACATTAGGAAATTGCTGCGGTGCTTCAGTGCAAACATAGTGTTATAAATTACGCTTAAATAGACATGAAAATAAAAATAAGAATTAAAAGTGCTAAGTAGATAGATATATACATGAGTGCAGGTGGTGATCAGTGCCAAACATGGAATGATGCAGTGACACAGCGTAGGGTCATGTGTTAGTGGCGGGGACAGTCATATG